>NW_007735181.1:4460-64878 GCF_000696425.1 Galeopterus variegatus | reverse complement strand
ACCTACAAAACCTCATACTTCAAATTTTTGCTCATGTTTCCTCTTAAGGTTCAGTATGATCTGGTTCATTAGGAGTAGGATAAACCCTACTTCAGTTTCATATTCCCTTTGATTCCAGCACCACCTAAACCTACAAAACCTCATACTTCAAATTTTTGCTCATGTTTCCTCTTAAGGTTCAGTATGATCCGGTTCATTAGGAGTAGGATAAACCCTACTTCAGTTTCATATTCCCTTTGATTCCAGCACCACCTATAAGCTTAACACACACACACAAACAGGGTGGACATATGGCTTTCCAAAATGTTAAATGACAATATTTTTCTTTCTCATCACAAACAGCTATATTTCCAAATATCACACTCTTTTACTTCTATTAAAACACTTTCTCCCTCAAAATCCAGCTCCTTCACTTCTCAGCTGATTACATTATATTTAGCCTATCTCCCACTACCCAGTGGGTAAATTATATAAGAATATTCATAAAAGGCCTCCTTTCCAATGTAGTCAAAAGTAATTTATAGGAAAGATGATATTCAATATTTCAAAGTGATTACTCCTCACTACTTTTTTGAGGATATTATCATCTTCCACATCTTATGTTTTTTCATCTTCCCCTCTCTTTCCAATCCTTGTCTTCAATGTCACAACTTGCTCAAGTCTCTCCGATATGCAAAGCGTATTTTCATTTTACTTACAATCTTTCCTTCCCTTCATAGTCTGTGATCAGGCAGGAGCTGTCCAAAATAACCTGCGGGAGCTCATTTCTCAGTACTCCACAATCTAGTGCTAATGAACACACTCATGATTCCAAACTCGAATCAGACACAGGCTCCACAAGGAGACCTGTGCTGAGTTACTTAATCCTTTCTGACTGTTGGTTCTATTTGTTACCATAGCATCCTGGGGTTACTTCTAACACACCAATTATTACTTTATCATTTTAGTATTCTTTCTCCCACAGTGAGGTTTCTGAGGACTATGATGGGTCTTATGTATCCACAGCACCTCACAGTGTAAATGTGTATTTAATACAAAGAAGATGCACAATACATATGTACATGTTTAAACATATGCTTGATTTACTCCATGTTATACACACACGCACACGTACACACACACACACACACGAGAATGGATTTAAGCACATTGGCTAACTAAATAAGTTAAATATGATATATTTGAGTGTAGAAACTTGCCCTGGACCACACATATTTCTCCTATACTCAAACAACTACTACTTTTAAGCCATCTATGGAGAAGCCTCATGTTGATCTTCTCCCCAAAATTTCCTACTTTATGATTTTTTTCCTACATTATGCGTTTGTCTGGGATAGTATCAAAGAGTTTACATGTTGGTTCCACCTTGAAAGTTTTCTAGTAAAAGTTCTTTATATATCTATCCTATGTTGGCCAAATATGAGGGTACTTCAAAAAGTCCATGGAAAAATAGAATTGAGAGATAATATGAATCTTCCTATGCATTTTTTGAAGCCCTCTTGTATGATCTTCATAGATGTTCCCCACTGTTCTTGTTCTGGTTTTATAACTTGTTGGTCCTTGGTTCAATTAGCTCTTAAAATATTAGTTTTAATTTTTAAAATAATTGTATATCATGCAGTGTCGTTATGGTTATTTGGCCATATATATTTCAGGTTGGTTTCTTTAGAAGCAGGATGAAGTTGAGGTGCAAGATATCCTCTAGGTACCAAAGCCTGAGAAAAGCAGGGGGAGAAAAGAGAATGAGGAAGAAGTCAATCTGCAACGCAGGCCCCACAAGAGCCTCAGTCAACCTGGAGAGTTACCTGCAACAAGTATTTCCCTGCCTTGCATGGTTGCATGATGCAAGCTTGAGGAGACAACTCCCTGCAGCTGAAGCAGACCCGCAAGTAGCCGAGAGCTACAGGTTATTTACCAAATGCACTGCCCCAGCTGAGAAAGCTGAGCAACATATCCATCTCTGTGTCTAGAACACGTGTGTATGTATGTATGTATGTGAATGCGTACATATGAGAGCCTAACAATTCTTTAGTGCTAGAGGAAAGAGTGTGGTGATCTTTTCCCTGGTGAGTAAAGTGTTTACAAAGAAGAACATCCTCAAGTTGTGCTCATGGCCTGGATGAGACCCCCATGCCACCTAGCAATGCTCTCTTTTTCTTATTCCATTATTGGTTATGTCAGTGGCTTTGGAAGCTTTCAGATAAATTACTGTGCTTTTTGACATTAATAAAATTCTATCCAGAACTCACAGTTTTGCTGCTGGCAACTGAGGAGACTGAGCAACTAGAACCAGCTTTGTGTTACAGGCATAAATGTGAAGGATCAATAATGTTGATGTTTTGGCAAGAAAAGCAAATGCCTTTTCTCAGAATTAAAATCACTGCTTCAAGAAAGACAGTTTAACATTATTTTTTAAGGTTTTTCTTTGTGTTCTTTGGAGAGAACAGTTTGCTAGAAAGTAATTGTTATATGATTATTATTTAGGTTTCAGTTGTTGTTCTCTTTTATTATTTTTGGTCAAGTTTTATGCTTAATCTTGTAAGAGATGAGTGAAAATTACCTTTCTCCTTTAGAGATGAGGCAGCTTTTCACCAACACTCACAAGCAGGCACAGTACTAAATGCATTATGCCTAAACTTGATGGCACTTAGATATCTATAAAATGTATATAGTTTTGGAGCAGAACATTTATAATTTCTTGGGGAGGGGAAAGAAAAATCATTTTGCTTTATTGTTGTCATAGTTAATCATAATAGACTCAACAGCTAAACATTCATGACATTTTATCAATATGTCAACCACGACACATTGAAAGCTTAAGCTTTTATTTTCAGAATTGGTAAAGAGAGAAATCCCAAGCAATTGGATTCCTCTTTCAAGCATAAGTAACAGAAATGAAATAACTACTTGCTAGAGGGCAAAATTAATAACCAGGAACTGTTATGAACTAAACTGTCATAACTCCATACACTGACAGTCACACACCTCTAGTCTACATATGGGGTAGCTGAGTTGTCCTTCACAGTATGCTGAAGGCTGAGCGTGAAGTGATTTCAACAGCATTTTCATCCTGTTGTTTTCTCATAAAAATATAACCAGTGGTAGATAATTAGAAGAGGCACATCCCCTGCAGTCATTGAAATAACAAGAACAACACTTTGCATTTGGATTATAGTTCCATTCTGCTCTGGGAAACTGAAATCCTTTAGAAACAATAACGGAATATCTTTGAGATCACCACATAACAGCTGTTGTGTTGGTTTCTGTTCCATTGAAATATTCGTAATATGTCATGCAAGTTATCACAGAAAAGCTTCCTGGCCAAAACTGTACAATTAAATCATGATGCACTTCACCTTCAGTTGGGTTTCCAACTACTCCACAAAGGAAATCTCACTTACGAAAAAAGGAATCTCCTGTCTGAGAGCTGTGCTTACACTGAACACTCGGCAGTGCAGGGTCAGTGTTTAATGAATTCAAATCCAGTGCTTTTTAGTACAATCTCCTTGAGACAACCTCTCATTTTTCCAGTCCTGATAATTTTTTTGTATGTATTAGCCTCGATGATTCTTTTGCTGGCTTCCTTTCTAAAACCCCAACACACATCTAATGAATTTTCAAATCATACTAGTCAGCTATCAAAATACATATTAAATTAGCCCCACCAAACGATTTTAGTTCCTTGTCATTTACTGTATTTTACATTAGCCTGTGCCACAGAGATAACATGTGAGGTTTCCCAGCTTCAGTACCATCCTTTACACCATCGTGAGGGCACCTGTTGTGAGTTGTAAATCACTTAATGGTACTTTTATTGCCTCTTTTATTCTTACTCCCAGGCAGTTATGGGCTGACTCATGCCCCTACAAAATTCGTTATGTTGAAGTACTAATCCCAGGTACCTCAGAATGTGACTGTACGTGGAGATAGGGTCTTTAAAGAGGTAGAATGAGGTCATGAGGGAATTCAGGGGACTGGCATGACCCTGAGAATCGATGTCTGGTCACAGACATGCACAGAGGGAAGACAGTGTGGACAGAGCAGGTGACACCACTGTCCTGCTGGCAGCAGCGCCTCCCTCGTCTGCCGCAACACTGTCCCCTCTCCCTCCCCTGCCACCTCCCCAGTGTGAACTTGTGAACTTCGCAGCTGCACTTCCACTGGGTTGGCAGCACTGCGGTGTGAAGGTTCCTCGTTCTTCAGCCAGCACAACCTCACCACATGGAACCTGTCGCTGTTGCACGTGGCCACTCTTCCTGCATGCAGCGACTGTGCACTGCTCATGCCTGAGGCCTTATTTATTTATTTATTTTTGTCTTTTTTGTGTGTGTGACTGGTAAGGGGATCGCAACCCTTGCCTTGGTGTCACCCGCACTGCGCTCAGCCAGTGAGCCGCAACGGCCATCCCTATATAGGATCCGAACCCTCGGCGCCGCTGCACTCGCCTGAGTGCACCACGGGGTCGGCCCTGAGGACTTATTTTGGATCCTCATTTTGAGGGCTGGATTTACTCAATAAATATGTTAAAAGAACGGTTAGGTGGAGGCTTTGTCCTCACTTTTTGATCATCTCTAGCCATGGGACTCCCACATTGCTCAATATCACTGCAGATGTGACTGACTGGAAGGGGTAGAACGAATTCCCCTACAAGTCAGTGATTGAACTTGCTGTAAAATAGTCTTAAATGGTTAGATAGCACATAGAGAATTCTTATAACCACTTCACATTTTCTGAAGCCTTTTGCCAAGAAAGCCTATTGAAGATGGTGGGGAATGATGGGGAAATTGTTTTGAACATCGCCTTAAAAAATATTTTGAAATATTTCTGTTTTACTTAAGAGAAGAAAAATAAAATTGGTCTTCTTATCTAGACACATACTAAAGAAAATAACTCAAAGACTAGAGCTCCTTAAGTCTTCTTGGGTTCATCACTAAAATTTATTCCATTCCTATCTATGAGAACTTGAACATACCAACCCTTGCCCAACCTTCCTATTACCAAAACAGAAATCAATTTTCCATCATTTTAGTTCTTCAAGTTTTTGCACAGGAAATCACCTACTCTTTCAAATCATCAAGTTCCCTTCGAAGGCATTTATAACATTTCTCCAAGAGAGACACACGTATTTTAGAAAATAACGTTTTCATTTTAGAATAGTTTTAGATGTACCAGAGAGAAGCAAGGAAAGGACAGAGAGTTTCCACGTACCCTGCACCTGGTTTCCTCAGTTGTTAATATCATGCACTACTAAGGTGCATTTTAATAAAAAAAAATGAAAGAATACAGATATGTTACTATTATTGACCTGAAAAAAAGAACCTAAGGTACTAGTAGAATATTAGAGAATTTATTTGAGCTAAAGTTGTGTGACCACAGTCCGGGAAGACATAAGAGGTCTTGAACATGTGTTATAAATTGCAAGCCAGGCTTTAGTATTTTTTATAATTACATAGAAAGGGAGGACAAAGGGAAGAGAGGGGACAGCCCCTTAATTAGTTTATTTGGCTTGTTATTGGTTGCATAGTATTATATAGGCTAATTGGTTCTTGGTTACATCCTATCGGTAAGCAAGAGTTACAAGATGTGGGGATGGGCTTATTCCAGACCTTCCAAGGCATTAGTAATTTAGCTGACCTTAGAACAGATTTTTGGTTTATCACTATTAACTAAAGCCCATACTTTATTCAGATTTTATGTTCCAGGGTCTCATCCAAGATACCATACTACATTTATTCACTGTGTCTTTCAGGCTTCTCTGAGCTGTGACAGCTTCTCAGATTTTCCTTGTTTTTTTGTGATCTTGACAGTTTATAGGAGTACTGGTCAGATATTTCGTAGAATGTCCCCTGGTTTGGCTTTGTCTGATGTTTTTCTCACGTGTACACTTTACACAGAGGTAAAGTGCCATTCTCGTTGCATCTTATTAAGGGTACACACTATCAGCATGACTTATGCACCTGGCTGAGGTAGTATTTGTCAGCTTTCTGCACTGTAAAAACACACTTTTCCCTTATTTCTTAACTTTAAAGTCCCTCTTTTTTCCCTTATTTCTAAACTGTGGAAGAAAGTCACTATAAGCAGCTAACCCTTAAGGAACAGGAATTATGCTCCCCCCCTTTTTTTTTATGTTTCTTACTATTATATCATATGATTTTTTTTATTATTTTTATTTTGTCAATATACAATGTAGTTGATTATTGTGTCCCATCACCAAAACCTCCCTCCCTCCTCCCTCTCCCCCCTCCCACCCAAGTGTGTCCCCTCCATTTTCATTGGAGGGAGCTAAAAGTATGCTCCACCTTTTTGAGGGGATGAAATTAACAATGATTATTTGGAAATACCCTATACAGAATATGTGTCTCTTCTACCCCATTTATTTATTCAGTCAATTATTTACAGCAGAATAGACATGTGGATATTTTTTCATAATTTCTATTATATTTGGATTATTCAAATATTACTTTTTTATTTTATTGTTTAGATTATTTCAGCTTTGGACATTGGGAGCTCTTCTTGTTGACTGTGTCCCTTTGACATATTCCATCATTGTATGTGAGTTATTTTGTTTTCTTTTTCTTTTTTTCTTAGCACTTCCTTTCTAGAATTACAAGATAATGTTTCTTACTCCCCAAATTAGCTGTACCTTCAGTGAGCTCTGGTTCTCTATTTTGTTTTTGTTTTTGTTTTTAAGAATAGTATTAGAAACCGAGATCTGGGTGCTAGATGTGCTTATTTTTACTGGTTGTCATTGCTTCTAGACCCTTTCAGCAACCAGTGCTGGGAAATATGTATGCTACAGTAACCTATGTATGCATTCATATCTATAATTATTTTTTTTCTAGATTTTAACTTTTTAAAAATTTCAACATTTACTTGCAATGTTTTGGGGCACAGTGTGTTGTTTCAATACATGCATATACCGCACAATGATTCACTTAGGGTAGGCAGCATAGTTTTGTATATGCTAGTCCCCCATTTTTTTTCACCCTCTCCACTTCTGGTAGCCATTAATCTACTCTTTACTTCTATGAGAACCACTTTTATATTTTTTTAGATTCCACATATGAGTGATATCATGCAATATTTGTCTTTTTGTGATTGACTTATTTCCTTTAACATGATGGTTTCCAGTTCCATCCATATTGCTGCAAATGATTTCATATTTTTATAGCTGAATTGTATTCCATTGTGTATATACACCACAGGTTTTTGTAATCCATTCATTTGTTGATGGGCATTTTGATCGAATCCATCTCTTGGCTATTGTGAATAGTGTTGAGAAGAACATGGGAGTCTTTTTGATATATTGATTTCATTTCCTTTGGGTATATACCTAGTATTGGGATAGCTGGGTCATAAGGTATGTGTCTATTTTTAGTTCTCTGAGGAACCTCCATACTACTTTCCACAATGGATGTACTAATTTACATTCCCACCAGCAATGTAAGAGAGTTCCCTTTTCTCCACATCCTTGCCAGAATTAATTTGTTGTTTTCTGTCTTATTGATAATAGCCATTCTAATTGGAGTGAGATAATATCTCATTGTAGTTTTAATCTGCATTTCTATATGTAGCCATCAATATCTATATTAAATCAAATATAAGTACATACTAATGTCTATAGCTCTGATCCAGTCCATATGCTCTTTCTACCTTTCCACCCTCTCCCCACTTGATAATCTGTCATCTTTCACTGCAACAGAGAGGAACCTGGCTCCCCCATCCATCACGCATGTATTTATTTGTTTGTTCAATCCCAGTACACATACACAACAGTTTCACAGCTGTTAACATATCCCCATGAGAAAAAAACTTTACCAACTAGAATATATTGCTTATGTAGGGACCCTTGTGTCATTGCTGTTATAGTTTCCAGTAATTTCCAACATTACTTAAGTCAGCACCACTTTTTCCCTCAACCCTTTCAGAGAGGTTATGACACATATTTGTCACCATTGCATTCCTATTCTAGGATCCTTTTTTTTTTTTTTAATTTCCGTGCATCAAAGTTCACTTTTATGGGTTTTGTAAAATTCATAGTATCATTTGTGCACTATACTGTGTCATGAACAGTAGTTTCGAGGCCCTAAAGATGTCACCTGTGCTTCACCTATTCAACCCTTGTAGCTCCCTAAGTCTCTGGAAACCTCCACCTGTTTGTCACCTCTGTGGTTTTGTTTTTTTCTAGAATGCCACATAAATGGAAACAAACACTATGTCGCCTTTCCAGATTGGTTTCTTTCCCTTAGGAATATGCATTTAAGATTCTTTCCATATTTTTCTGTGGCTTAATATCTCACTTCTTTTTATTGCAAAATAATATCCCATCATATGGATGGATGTACTACACCTATTGAATAAGGCTCAATTCATTCATGTAGGAAGATACTGGGCGCTCACAGTTTGAAGTGATTATAAATAGTCATAAATATTTCGTACAGATCTTTGTGTGCATATAAATATTCCAATCTGTTGGGTAAATACCCATTGGTGTCATTATAAGTTTAGATTTTAAGATTATTTAGCTTCTTAAGAAACTGCAAAAGTCTCTTCCAAAGGGGCTGTACCATTTTGCATTCCAATCAGCAATGAGTGAGAGTTTTTGTTGATCTGTATCCTTGCAGCAATTAGTATTGTTAGTTTCCTTTTCTTTTCTTTTTTTTATTGAAACATACTTAATTATACATATTTGTGGGGTAAAGAGTTGAATATCTATATCTGCTTACAGTGTGTGATGATCAAATCAGGATAATTAGCATGTTCATCATTATGAAATGTAATCACTCCTTGTGCTTATTAATCAATTTCTTCCTAACCCCTTTCCCCTTCCCCCTTTCCCACCTCTAGTCACCACAGTTCAGATCTCTCCTTCTGAAAGTTCAACATATTAGTGTGTTCTTTCTTTCTTTGCTCTCAATTGTGAGTACTTGCAGTATTTCTCTTTCTGTGTCTGGCTTTTTTTTTGTAATTTTTAAAATTGTTTTTATAAACATAATCAATTGTACATATCTGTGGGATATAACATTGAATGTTGATACCTGTGTTCATCATGTGATGCTCAAATCAGGATAATTAGTATATTCAACATTACACAATGTAATCATTTTTTGAGGCCTTTTTCCAATTTCTCACCAACCCCCCTCCCCATTAGTATTTTTGATTTAGCAATTTTAATAGATTTTCAGTGGCATCTCAATGTTATGTTAATGTGCATTTCCTTAATGACATTTTAATTTGCATTTTTGTAATGACAGATGATATGGAGTGTCTTTACATATGCATAATTGCCATTTATATATTGTCTTTGGTGAGAGGAACATTCAAATCTTTTGAATATTTTAAAATAGAATTGTTTGTTTTCTTATTGTGTAGTAAGAGTTCTTTTTATATTCTGAATATACATTTTTTACCAGATATATAATTTGCAAATATTTCCTCTCAGTAAGTGACTCATCTTTTCACTCTATTAAGTCCTTTTCTCAGTACAAATGTTTTAATTTTAATAAAGTCTGTCTTAATCATTTTTTTTCTTTGACGGGTTGTGTTTTTAGTGTTATAGCTAAAAGCCCTTCACCAAATCCAAAATAACTTAGATTTTCTCCTATATTTTCTTCTGGGTTGCATAGTTTTGCATTTTATATTTAAGTCTAAAATTTATTTTGAGATAATTTTTACATAAGATGTAAAGTCCAGGTTAAGGTTCATCTTTGTGTATGTTGATGTCTAATCATTCAACACCATTTGATAAAAAATCTTTTCTTCACTGCATTGGGTTTGTGCTTTTTTCAAAAATCAGTTGACTATATTTGGCTATATTTCTGAGTCCCTAGTCTGGGTCCCCATGAAATGGTCCCTATTTCATGGACAATTTTATCTATTCTTTTGATAATGCATATATTTTATATATATGTGTGTGTATATGTTTATTCATGTATAAAACTAAGAGAGTGATAGAGAGAGGAAAATCTTTTCTTTAGTTCAAAACCAGTTAGCATTGTGGACTATAATTCCAAATATAAAATGCAGGCCTCTAAAGTTTTTCTCCTCACTAAACACTGACATTTGAGATAAATACAAGTTATTTCCTAGGGCTACTCTGTACATGGAGCGAACTGCAAGATAGTTAGAAAGCAAAAGTAGAAACCGTTTCCTTTATTCTACAGAAAGAATATGTTGTACAATGACTGCCTCAAATAAGATCTTTGAAAGTACTAAAGGTCACTCGATAAATTCAGGGAAGAAAATTTCTGGTAGAAAGTGGAGATACAAGATGTTATTCAGTAAGTAGGATTTATGCGAGATTCTCTGTTGGGGCTTAATACAAAGTTTTTAAGGGAGATAGAGAATGACATTTAAATTTATAAGGGACATTAGAGATAAGAACTTTGCCATCAGAATTCTACGTCTTTTAAAGGTTTGACTGAGGGAAGGACCTTGGCAGCACAGTGCCGCCTCCGCAGCCAGTGCTCCTGGTCTAAGTGAAGAAGCTCGCTGAGAAGGTGCTGCTAATGCACACCAAGGACAGAAGTGTGAGTACAGCCTGCGGTGGCTCTCTTCACCCAGGTGAGCTGGCGGATGGCTCCCTGAGGCTCTTCAGGTGCAGGTCCTTTGACAGGTGGCTGTGCCTGAGAATGACTGGGAGCATGAAAGGAGGGCAGTGGTGCACAGTGCTCCCCAAAGTATGAAATATTTCCTTTTGCTAGGCACGTAGGGGAGAATCAAGATACAGAAAAGACAGTCATTGTTGGATAATGACTATCAAACACATCTGGAGGATTTTCTATCTTGATGCAACCAGCCAAATAAAAATAATTTAATGCAAATAAAGCCTGTACTTTAAAGAATGGTGCTTTGTCTCCACGTTTTTTTGTCTTTTTTCGTGTCCGGCAACGGATCGCAACCCTCAGTGTTGCGCCTGTACCGGACCAGGACCGGCAACGGGATCGCAACCCTCAGTGCCGCACCCACACCTCGCTCAGCCAGTGAGCGGGAACCGGTCTGTATGTGGGATCCGAACCCTGGGCGGGAGCGCCACTGCGCTCCCAAGCGGCGCACTGTAGCAGTGTGCCACCGGGCCGGCCCTCCACGTTTAATTTTATTTACCATCTACTTATGCAGGTCTGCTGTGGTTTACAATTAACGTCAAGATGCAACAGCCAATGATGTCCTCTATAACTTTCAAAAGCATTCTCATGTGGATGTAAAAGTACACGGGTAGCTCTACCCTCAATATTTTCACCTGACTGAGTTTCCAAAATATTGTTTTAACTCCTCTTCTGGATCAGAAATGGACAAAATAAAAAAGGAGAAAAGGAGATTTTGGTTCCTGTTTCTTCTATGATTTTCCTTTATTCATCTTTGTATGTATTCATTTAAAAGTCTTTATTCTTTATACAAGACGCCATTGGATTTTTGGTTTGAGGATATTATTCTACACTCAGCATGATGCAGTGCTGATCATTGGTCTAACACCATAGAGTAATTATTTAAAATCGCTGCTAATGAATGTCAGTCTAAAGTGCTATCTTAAAAGGGGAAGATACAGTGCAAAGAGAGAAGACTCTACCTCTGAGCACTATCTAGAACTTTGCTGTATATGTCCACATTCTCTAAAGAGACTTTAATAGTCTCTTAGGTGGATTTCCACTAAGCGTTTATAAGTTCATTAACCAATATTCATATTCTATCTAAATTTTAAAAACTGTAGATTCAAGGCTTATTTGAGGGTCTGGCAAATATTTAATATTGTGAAAGCAGTTGTCTTAGAAAACAGCACATGCACCATAATGGCACAAACTGGTCCACTGCAGATCTAGGGTGGAAGCTGACAGGGCGGACGTGGACGACCTACTACTCTGCTCCAGGCTTTGCTGTTCCTGATCATTTCTAGTATGATTCACGGTTCTGGTTTCTTAGTGTGGACTCTTAACATCGCTCAAGACTCCCAGGGTGGCCTGGTCTCTCATGAGTATTGAAAGGTCCCAGGACACTACCCTGACCAAAAACATTCCACCCTCATCTGTACCTGACTCCTCATGGCCGTGAGGGTTCCCATCACAAGCACAATTGTTGCCATTTATAGCAGATGCTCAGTAAACTTTTAAAAAGCAAATTAAAGAATGAATATGCACAATACTTTTTTAGTTACCTTCTTTATCAATGGATGATAATATGTACATATACAAACACAAGTATGTGAGTATGTGTGTGTATGTGACATCTGAAAAATAATGCAGTATTTGGTGTACAAAAGTTTCAATTTGCTTTAGATTTTCAAACCTCAGACATGTAGTATTCATATTTCAAATCATCAGAGGATTTCAGGCAACATCCTTTAGCTCCCATTTTGATTTTGATGTCAGACTTGGGATTCATATAGACAATTGCTATGTTGACTGTCCCTCAAGTAAAATAAATAAGATTTACTTTTAAGACAAATGATGAACAGAGAAATATTTGTTTCTAAGGTAATTTAGTCTTTAAGAAAGCATTCTCAAGGTTGTATAACCCAACAGTTTTTACTGTAGCTAGAGCTGATTTAAATGATTCATCTTTCCTTGTGGAGCTATTTTGAACTTTAATAGAATAAAAAAATGAATTGATTTAACTTTATGAAAGCCTTCACATCTGAAAATGTATCAATATCTGTGAGTACTATTTTTTCTGCCAAGTAAATAATAGCTTATTTTAAAGCAGAAATCTAAATCAATTTCTCAACAAGTTTGTACTTATTGTTAAAAAATATGTTTAATGTTTAAAATGGTCTGAATAATCTATGTCAATGTTTACCATTCTTTTTCACATTTTTATAAACCTACTTGGCTATCTTTATAGTTAATATATTTTTTCAGCGTTTTATCCACTGCTTCAACATTGGAATTTATTACCTTTCACAAACATTGTAAGAAGTAAATGGGATATTAAGGAATCGCCATGGAAATACATTTATACGTACCAAATTTATTACTAGACAGTGACTGCCGCACCACTACTTAAGCAGTCTTCAGGCAATTCATTGTATATCCTTGGACACAACAAAACCATATTTTGAAAATCACAAGTTATAATGTGTGTCAATATGTTTTCAAAAGTGTAAAACAATAAATGTAAATATTTTAAAAATCCAAGGATTATTTTAGAGAGTACTATCCTATTTAAAATATATGCAAAAAATATATGGAAAAAGTATTTTAGAGGGGTTCATCTTAGGGAAAAATCACCCAAATACTCTTCCCTCCAGGAAGTCAACAAAAGTCACGTAGGGAGACACATTCAGACAGCAGCACATGTATATTTTACATATATATAGAACACACCCAGAGAATGAGTTCCCCAAGAGGTGACTTTGAGTTCCAGCTTATGCAGCATCTTTGACAAAAGAGGTAGATTTTTAGAGAAGTAACAAGACCCAAGAAAGGACCTCGAGCCTGTAAGGTGGCAAACTGGAGAAAGATAAATGACTGGCAAATAAAGGCTAGTTTGTAAAACTTGTTAATGTAGATTCCTTTAGTGTCATCTCCAGGCTGTTAAGGGTCTAAAGCTGTCCCAGAACCTTTGTTCTGTCTCGTAGAGAGGGGAGCAGGATACCTTTCATCTTTGTAAATCTTTGTCCTGCTTTTAGGCAAATAGAAGGAGGGAAGACAGTTTTTCTGTATCTGCTCCTTCTTAATTGCCTTCAGTTCAACGATCCTTCATATTTGGGGTAGGAAATGCCAGTCTCCACACTAGTTAGCCAGCCTCCATCTTCTGCAAGTGATCAGCAAGACCACGCCTGTGACCCTCCTTTTTATTCAAGAGAAAGCTTTCTCACTCCTCTGTTTACTTTTAAGTCTCTTTCAAATTCAAGTGACTCTCCTCCTATAGCAAGCTCTGAATAAATAGCCTCTTTTTATTCTCATTTGATTGTTCTCTTTGTTTATTTCTACAGAATTGACCACTGTTAAAACGGACCTGCTTAATAAGGAGGCTTTTTAATTTGAGGAAAAAGCATTTCTAGAGAATTTCTTTATTTCTTATTGAAACTTTCTTCTACTTTTGCAAGGGAAGTCTCATTTCTCTGCTGTAGTTTTGGGTGCAGACAATTACAATGTTCTTCAACACTAATTTTGCAGATAGACTTTCAGCTTCTGGAAGAATAACTGGTATCCAAAGGGTACGAGATGAGTGATAGATCTTGAACATAACCAGCACCATTTTAGGCAAGGCCAAGCACAAAATGGCCCCCAACTGCTCCCCCATTCCCTTTATGAGAAGCCTCGTGACTTCTGCAAAATAGAAACTCTTTTTGCTTCTGCATGGGTGCAATGCCCCTCGGTCACAATGCCCCTCCTTGATTGCATCAGCCAGCCCTTGGCGCACTATAGTCTATATAAGCTCTCCTACCCCTACCCCTGGGGCTGTCCTCCATTTTGAGCACAGCCTGGCAGATTTTCTTCCTTTAATAAAGCTTGGTCAGTACCTCGTGTTTTGGCTCACTTTCTTTCATTTTGATAACGAAACCTGGGAAGGGTCCTGGCCGGGACTTTCTCTTGAGTCAGTTGGCCCTCCCGGCTGCCCTTCCCAGACCTGCTGAACCAGGTGCCTCTGGGACTCTCTCCTTTTGCCTTTTCAGACCAATGCATCCAACATTGGCCTCAATTCAGGGTGAGTCAGTGGGTTTGTCCTATTTCTATGGGTTCCCCTGACTACTCTCTATGAATACTGTCTACTTCCTATGAAGCCCAGACACCTGGCTGAGGGAACCCCTCTTGTGCTCCCCAGCTATTGGAGGTGCTTCTCTAGCCAGTCGGTGGCTTTTCTCTCAAAAAGAAGATGTGCACCAAAGAGGATGCTCTTTGTTGGCACAATTCTTCTACTAGGACTGCCCATTTCCTTTCTCACCCTCTACATGGGATCCTCACAATCCAAACCTCCACATTCTACACCTCTGGGCTGTCTCCTGGCCAATTTACAATCTCTTTGCTTCCAGGGAGACTTTGTTGTCACCTTCCTTCTACTAGGATTACTTGTTTCCTTTCTCACCTTATATGTGGGATCCTCATGATCCAAACCACTACGCTGTATGCTCTTAGGCTGTCTCTTGGCCAATTTACAACCTTTTGGCCCTGAGTGAAACATTAAATGCAAACGTCTCATTCTCTACTACAATCACATTTGGCCTAAGTACAAACTAGACAATGGATCCCAGGGGCCAGAAGATGGCACTCTCGATTTTGATATTCTTAGAGATTTAGATAATTTTTGTTACTGAAATGGCAAGGCTGGAGAGATTCCTTATGTTCAATCCTTCTTCTATCTCTAATCGTGTCTTTCTCTCTATCAAAACTGTCTTATGTCTCAAATTCTCCTATCTCACACTCAACCTCCCCTTCTGGACATGGATCAATCTTTTGATCTGTCAGACCACTCTGCTCCCAGACCACCTCCTTACGTTCCAGATCCTTCACCTTTTCCCTCTCTTCCCCATACCTGGTCTCGAGATGCTCATCCTCAGCCACCCAACCCCTCTCCTTCTCCTTTGTCAGGTGCCAACCCCGCCTCAGCTCTGTCTCCTTAACACCCCCTCTGTGAAGTAGTTTGGAGAGAGGGAATTGTCTGAGTCCGTGTCCCTTTTTCTCTTTTGGACCTTTCCCAAATCAAAAAATGACTGGGATCCTTTCAGTCTGACCCAGACACATATCTGTCCACTGAAGACAGGGAGCAGGTCTGGATAACTGCCCAACAGCAGGCAGACAAGGCACATGCTCAAAATAATAGGTGGCCTGTGGGAGCCATTACTGTTCCTCACAAGGACCCAAATTGAGACTACCAGGCCAGCCACAGGGACAAAGATCTCCAGGATAACATTATCACACACTTTATTCATGGCCTCCAAAAGGATACTCACAAGTTTGTCAATTATGACAAGCTTAGAGAAATCACAAAGATCCACCAAAAATCCCAGCGAATTCTTAACCTGCCTCTCTGAGGCTTTACATAAATACACACGCATAGATCCAAATTCACCTGCAGGTGTGGACCTCTTACACTCTCATTTCATTAACTAATCAGTCCTTGACATTCAAAAAAAGACTAAAAATAACCTGAGGATGGTCCAAATACAACCCAACGTGACCTCCTCAACACTTTCAAGGTTTTTGACAACAGGCAGGGGAAGGAAAGGAGGGACCACTATAAAAGAGATCAGGCCAAATACCAGCTCCTGGCTAATGCTATCTGTACTATCTCCAAAGCCAGCTGCCTCTAGGGGCAAGCCATGCAGGAACTGCTTCAAATGCAGTCAATCAGGCCACTGGGTATGGGCCTGTCCTGACCTCAAGCTCCCTCCCGGGCCCTGTCCTCACTGCAAACAGCCAGGTCACTGAGGGGTTGACTGTTCCACTCACCAGAGAGGGAGTGGCCAGTCCCTAACAAACAACCTTTAGCTCCATGGCCATCCCTACCAGAGCTTCTCAGCTTTGCCCAGGAGGAGGACTGATGATGCCCAGGGCCCGAGGCCCCCACAGAGATCACCATGCTTGAGCCCAGCGTAACTCTCCTCATAGCAGGTAAGTGAATCTCTTTTGTCATCAATACAGGGGCTACTTACTCTACCCTTCCTGAATATGAAGGACCAACAACCCCATCCTCTATCACAGAGGTAGGGGTCATGGGATCAGAATACAACCCACAGATCACTCAATCCCTTTCCTGCACCCTACATCATACTGAATTCACAGACAAATTTTTAATAATGCCTCAATGCCCCATCCCCTTATTGGGGTGGGACATCCTTTCGAAATTCAAAGCTACCCTTACCCTAAATATTTTAACTCTAGGTATAATACTCCAGTTATAGGCCACCCCAGACCCGGCCCCTGAGGCTTCCACCTTTGCCTCCCCCTTGAACAAGGTTAATCCCTAGTATGAGACATTTCTTCTCCCTCCATTGCTACACACCATTCTCCTATCCTTGTTAAGTTGTGAAACCCCTCTCTCTTCCCTAATGTCCCACAGTACCCCATTGCTAACAAACACCTAATATGCGTAAAACCCCATCATACAAACTCCTTTCTTCTCATCTCTTACTGCCTACCCACTCACCTTTTAATATACCTATCCTACCAATTATAAAGCCTAATGGCTCATACCATTTAGTTAAAGACCTGAGGGACATTAATGTGGCCATTTTACCCATAACCCCAATCATTTCTAACCCCTATACTCTTCTATCAACAATGACAACAACAACCCACCTCTTCTCGGTACTTGACATCAAAGATGACTTTTTCTCTATTCCCTTATGCCCTTCTTGTCAAAATCTGTTCACCTTCACTTGGGCTGATTCTGATACGTGTCATTCCCAACAACTCACCTGGACAGTACTACCTCAGGGATTTCAGGATAGCCCCATTTCTTCATCCAGGCCTTAGCTCAAGACTTATCTGAACTTCCTCCAACCTCTAGCACATTGATACAATACGTGGATGACCTCCTCCTTTGTAGCCCCTCCTATGAGGATTCACAGGCCCACACTGTTGCTCTCCTTAATTTCCTTGCCTCCAGGGGATATTGACTGTCTGCCAGAAAGGTGCAAATTTCTTCCTCTTCAGTCACCTATTTGGGAGTCCACCTCACCCCCAACACCAGAAAAATAACAGTGGATCACAAAAGTTTAATTTATGAATACCAACTCCTACCACAAAGAGTGAAATTCTCTCTTTCCTGGGGCTTGCAGGATATCTCCATATGTGGATTCCTAACTTTGGCGTGCTACCAAAACCACTTTATGAGGCAGCCAAAGGAGATCCTGCCATTCCCTTAGATCCCACAAAGCCCATTCATTCTCACTTCCAGCGATTAAAAGCTGCTCTCCTCACAGCCCCAGCTCTATCCCTCCTGAACCTATCTCATCCTTTTATCCTATACATCACTGAAAGCCAAGGGTTGGCAGTCAGGGTTTTGGGACAAGAGGCAGGAGATATTTTCTCCCCAGTTGCATACCTCTCTAAACAACTAGACACCACAGCCCAGGGATGGGCTCCCTGTTTATGGGCCTTGATGGCAGCTGCCCTTTTAGCACAAAAAAGCACTAAACTAACCTTTGGACAACAGTCATTTGTTCCCACCATCATCTTCAAGACCTTCTCAGCCATAAGGCCATGTTAATTCTCTCCCCTTCCTACCTACAACTTATTCATCTTATCTTCATTGAGAATTCTCGCTGTTTCTTCAAACCTTGCCCTCTCTTAAATCCAGCCACTCTCATCCCAAAACATTCATGACCCTTAGAACACAATTGCATGAAGGCCTTAGACCTCTTTCTAAATCCCTTTCTATACATCTCCCTGCATCCCATTACATGGTTCATAGATGGGGCGCCACCTCCGTGCCTGCCCCCTGGGTGGGTTATGCCATAGAAAATCTAACACAAACTATTGAGGCTGCTCCCCTCCCCCCTCCAACACCACTTCCCAATAGGCAGAACTCATTGCCCTCACCTGTGCTCTCACTCTAGCAAGTAACAAACAAGTCAATATATACACTGACTCTTAAGTGTGCTTTCCACACCCTACACTCCTGTACAGCCATACGGAAGGAGAGAGGATGCATGACCACTCAGGGAGGGCCCATAAAAAATGGACATCTTATCAAGATACTTCCTGAGGCTGCACAACTCCCAAAGGAGGTTGGGGTTATGCACTGCTGAGGACACCAAACCTCCAATGACCCCATAGCCCAGGGAAACAAACTGGCAGATCTAACCACAAAACAGGCTGCTCAATCACCAAGCCCCCACTCTTCGTCTCCTGCTCAGGTCCTCCTCATGGCTCCTACACCCTTACCCCAATACACACCTTAAGAAATACAACAGCTCCAACAGTTGGGGGTACAGAGAAAGGACAACTGGTATACTCTCTCTGGTCGCTATGTCCTCCCTACCACACAAGCTGAGCAAATCCTTTTAGACTTCCATAATTCAGTCTATATAGGCTACGAACCCCTACTATGCCTTCTTCAGCCCTTATATTACTCTCCACACATGGCCAAGTTACTTAAACAAATCACTCAAAATTGTCCTTTATGTACTCATTGCTCCGATCAAGGTGGCCTTCGAGTTCAGTCCTTTCTCACCCAACAGGCCAGAGGATACACTCCTGGCCAGGATTGGCAAACTGACTTTACTCACATGCCTCCCCACAAAAGGACACACAAGCTTCTAACCTTAGTAGATACCTTTTCAGGCTGGATTGAGGCTTTTCCCTGAACTTCAGAGGATGCTACAGCAGTAACACATGCTCTCACCTCAGAAATCATCCCTTGTTTTGGCTTGCCCACCAGCCTCCAGTCTGATAACAGCCCAGCACTCATTTCCCAGATTACACAACTCACAGCACAGGCATTACATATCAAATGGGACTTACATATACCATATCGGCCTCAATCATCAGACAAAGTAGAAAAAGCCAATCACCTCATAAAAACACACCTCACCAAGCTGCCCATGGAACTTCACCTCCCTTGGACCCAACTTCTCCCTCTAGCACTCACTCGCCTATGGGCTGCCCCCCACAAACCCACTGGCCTTAGCACCTTCGAACTTATGTATGGTAGACCCTTCACCCTCACACCTCTCCCTTCCAGCTCATCACCTTTAGGCCAGTATCTCCCTACTCTTTCGCTCATTAGGGATTTCCTTCGGGAATAGGCCAACCTCTATCACCGCATCCTTTCCCCAACACCTTCTCAGACTTTAAACTGAGCCTGGGACAGCAAATGTATATTAAAACCCAAATCCCAATGTCCCTCTCACCATGTTGGGAAGGGCCTTATACAGCACTTCTCATGACCCACATGGCAGTAAAGGTACTAGGAAAGGCCCCCTTGGTATCACTTATCCTTGGTAAAACTAGCACCTGAGACTTTACCCAAAAAATCTGTTAACACCAAGCCAGAGGGGTCCCTCTGCTTAACCCCCAACCCAACACCTCCTTACACTTCATCCAATTTAGGACACACAAAATTGAAAATCTCTAGGACCTCCACTCTTCCCCCAATGCCAGAAGAAGGATGATCTTTCCCCCAGTGATTATCCTCTCACTCTTGTATGCCTGCTTCACGTCCTTCACACCGGAGCTGTTCCAAAACTGGTCCTGACCTGTCACCTCCAGTGTTGGAGACATCCTTGAGTGGGCAACTGAATTAGCCTGGCAGGGCACCCTCTGCAATTACACCCCCATGAGGTTACCCTCTACTCCTTTTTCCTACTACGCACCCTCTCAAACTCTCAGCCCCTGAACACTTGCCTTTTCTTTTCCTCTTGCTTCTTTTCCTAACAAAGACATATGCCACGCCCTGTTCACAATGTATAAGCAAGGTCTTGGTGGGTGGAAGGACACTTTCCACCCTCCCAGGTCAGCCACCCAGAATCCTTGGGGGAACCCTACATGACACACTCACATCCCTGAGATATGTTCCCACAACATGCTATGACCAGACAACTGCCACATTATCTTCTTATGGGGGTAAAATCTACTAGATAGCTCTTTCCAAAGGGGATTCTGCTGGATTCCAGTGACCCCCTCCCCCAGCAAAAACATTTCTGCTTCACCCAAACCTCTCACCTAGGCTATAGCGATGGGGAAGACTTCAGGACAAAACACGTCAGACCCCTGACCATGATGGTACTTATCCTTCTTCCCTGTCCCTGTTCCCTTCCCTTGGTCCCTGTCTCTTTTAGTGTTTCTCTAGTTTCTTACAGGAAATTATGCAGGCCTTCACCAAACAAAAAGTCACCAAATTCTTCATGGGGGGAGGATATCAGCCCCTCAGAATCAGTGACCCTCCCCTGGAAGAATACAGCCTCCCCACACAAAACCAATACCCTGCCACCTAATTGTTTTACATACCAACATAAATCTTTTATTTTTTTTCATATCTTTGCCCATCTTCAGCAGGAAGTAGCTTCAGAAGAATGAGACCTCTGCCCCTTTTCACTTCTCCCCATACTGAAAGGCAGGAATGATAGATCTTGAACATAACAAGCGCCATTTTAGGCAAGGCCAAGCACAAAATGGCCCCCAACCTCTCCCCTCTTCCGTTTACAAGAAGCCTCGTGACTTCTGCAAAATAGAAACTATTTTTGCTTCCATGTGGGTGCAAGGCCCCTCCCTCACAATGCCTCTCCTTGATTGCTTCAGCCAGCCCTTGGTGCCCTACAGTTGATATAAGCTCTCCCACCCCCAGGCCTGGTGCTTCCCTCCATTTTCAGTGCAGCCCAGCAGATTTTCTTCCTTTAATAAAGATTGATTGGTACCTTGCATTTTGGCTCATTTTCTTTCAATGAGGGGCTTTGTTGTGCATTTTTTTTAGGAATTGCATGTAAGAAATCAGAAAAGTACTTTGCGTAATTGTTGGACTCCATGGCATATTGTGAAATTCATGTAAGAGGAATTTCCAGTCCTAATAAGAGTTCATAAAATCATTTAAAAATAAATAGAAAACCTGATGTTCTGATTAGTACCTGAGAAAATCTTGGGGATGGCCTATAATTTCCTAGCATTCACGCTTCTTTTTCTCCTAATTTTCTCTTTATTTTTTGCTTCTCTTGAACTTTAAAAAAAAAAAATCTGTTTTATGCTATTTTTCCCCTTCTCTTCTATTTGCTCTACGAAGTTATTAATATTAATTCCCTTTGTAGCCATTCTGTGTCAGGCTACTAAACATGACCATTTAGCAAATTGAAGTTCAGTTAGATCTATCATTTTCTTGACAGCTTACAGGAGCCCATCTCATGGAGAGCAAAACCACCAGGACCATGGTAGGAGGAAAAGGCTTCATTACTTGTAGCAAGTAAGGAGAACACTGTGGATCACTCCCAGAGCAGTGTCTTCCCAATCAAAGTAAAGGTGTCAGTTCATATATCCAAAATTCATACCTTACTTCCCACCCTAGTTCTCATTTAGGCCCTCTCATGGAAATGAAGGATGCAAGCTTGTTCAATTTGGATTGATTGAGTATGGGAAAATGTTGGTTGACTATGGCTCACTGGTCAGTTCTGAAGACAAATTTGCACTTAGGCCCAGGAAGTAATGTGACCTTTGGGCAATGATAGGACTTCAGGTGTGCATGTGTGCTTCACAGGGCCTGGTTTTCCAAAGCCTTGAAGTTTCAAATATTGACCTTGGAAGGACAGGAAATTTTCCCCAGGCTATTGAGTCTCTGTTGCAAGATAAGAATTGTGGCACAGCCAGGTGTCTGGCTCAAAGACAGATGAGTTACTGATATCTAAGTTGCTGGAAAACTGTTAGAGGGAGAAGGAATGTTTGCTAAGATCAAGCTGTTGTTGATAGGACCACTTAATTGCCTTACTGGAATGTGATCTGGCTTGTTTCACTGAAAGTTACCAGCCTATATTTTTAAACTATAACCCTACCTATGTTCTCTTCCTGTAACTTCCTGGTCTGAAAAATAAATGCGGGAAGAGAGCCCCAATTTGGGGTTAATTTCCTAAGGAAGGAATCCCTCTCGCTGGAGCATTCCCAAGGGAACTTAACCACTTCGAGGTCTCTCACTGCTCAGAAGAGATGGGCTATGAGTAATCCTTTGCATCTCCGTCACCCAGGGGAAGTTGGGTGACAAATCCGTGGGGGCGAAGCAACACAAAGCAACATTCAGGAAGTTGTCACGTGGACTAAACCTTCAGTCCTTGGATAGTATAGGTTACAGTCCATAGGTGGTGAATTGAGACCTCCCTGTTGTGGTTGACCCATGATGTAAAACAGGGACAGGTAAGTTGTAGAAGTCCTGACTCCTACTTGCACAGAGATTTTAGCATTATAACAATGCAAGTTAACCAAAGTTTACCTCTGGGGCCCATACTTCAGGTTCGGCCAGTATATTCTGAGAATAGTATTTCATGGTTTATGACTTCCTGCCACCTCTTGCAATAACAGAAACTCAGAACAAAGGGTTATGACAAGTTTGATCCCTATTTTGGACTTTTTAGCAAGGTGGGTTCCTGGGCATGTAGGAGTTCCTAAACCTAGGTTCCAATTTCTGCTTCTGATTTCAAAGAATGACTGACTGTATGTCACGTCAGTGCTGGAACTCAGGCTTCTGATGCATTACTGCGGTGTATTGTTCACTAAATTACTTGGCTCCCATAATACTGATTCCCAAATATCAATGTTTTGCTTCCCCCACGTATAATACCCTGTGTACTAAAAATGTTGAACTTTTCTGATCCCTATGCTCCCAGGAAACAGCAAGAGTTAAGAAATTGTCTTAGCCTTTTATGTTGCAGGAAATGGCTAACTACACTGCTCTCGAATATTCCAAGATAAAACCAGTCTCCATCCTTTCTCCTAATTTCTACCTGGATGACTCCTTCGTCTGCCTGTTTCTGTAGAACCCAGCCCCCTTCTTCTTTGAGGTGTTCCTACTTGTTAATCCATGCAGATTGCAATAGCTTTATTTGTCATCTCTGTAACTGTCCGATATGTTTTGTCCCTCATAAATATCAGCTGTGCTTCAATGCAGTCTTGGATATAGTCTTAAATTGACAATATATCCTATTTGATCATATATTCTTAATTTGATCATTTGTCTCTTTACTGGCTAATTTGCAATGTCATTTCATTCACATACATAATATTCCCTCTCAACAGAGTGAATTATTGAAAGTTTGCTCAATTCCAGAGCTGAAAAATCATTCCGCATCACAAAAACCAAGCACATCTGTACCCACACAATTTATGATCTACTCTGTAGTAACATGAACTTCTTATTCCACTCCCTTCACCAATACAACTTTACTATTCTAGAAATACTTTACTGGGAAGATAAATGTTGTGAAGAACACACTGCTCATTTTAGGAAACTCTTAAATGACCGTCAAGTCCATCACGTCTTCACTGCGCCATGTCCACCAGTCACACCCCGACAGTGAAAGACCTGCCTTAAACCACACTGTACAGTCCTAATAAACAGCCCAGCACTGGCCCTTCATTCTCAAAGACGTCACTTGGACATTACCCTCAGTACTGTCCTTCCACAGGTCGCTGTGGGCTATTTTGAGAATCTTGTGTTTTAAAATCATCAGCTGACAGACAATTTTTCTTTTCTTTTCTTTTTTTAGTTTTGATCTACAGTATTTCTGATAGCCATAACTTCTATATTCTTTGCTTTTTTAAACCAAAATAATCTTATAAAACTTCTCTAAAATTTAAAAATATGAGCCCATTTTTATACTAGACTTGTGGAAAAGAGGGAAAAAACCCTCTCAATTTCAATATTCATGTTTTCCTTAACAGAATAATCACCTAGTTTCTTCAGTCTGGACATAGGAGGTTTCCTCGAGAACTTATTCCTTAAGCTAAAAGGTCCTTCCTTTCTTCTTTACTTGTCTACGTTTTCTAAGTTAATGACCTATTTGTCCCCTACTAGATGGGCAATTGATTCTAATGGTCTCATTACTGACTTTCAGATTCTCCTTGTTCTGTAGTTAACTGGTTTTATAAAATGCTGATTTAAATTTAATAAGTCTCTGTGCAAATTTAATTCTCACACTTTATGAAAAACTTAGAACACAGATGTGAGACAGTTTTAAGGACAGGTACATTCGATTCTTCATTATCTTGGGCAGTGATTCTCAAACTTTGCTGTATAATAAGGATCCTAGTGTAACTTGTTTTAAAAAAGTAGATTCAAGGTAAGATCCTGAAGTCTACATTTTCCACCAAGCAACTCATGTGATTCTGATACAATTGAGAAACACTATATCTATATACTATTTAAACTCCTTTAAACTGTCTTCAAGCTTTTTGATTATATATGCTTGAAAAAAATATTTTTCGAGCATACGCACCCCCTCCGTGAATATACGAGGGTACTTAAAAATATTTCTGGAAAAATGGAATTAAAAGATAATACAAATCATTCCATGAACTTTTTGAAGAGCACCTGTATTCATTTAAACTACTGGGTTAGCTGTAAAGTTTTGGCTTTGTTATTTTCCTGTCAAGAGAAACAATAGTTCTTTTGCGCTCTGGCATAGGAATTTGGAGGGATTTTACAGATCTCCCCCTTCCTTTATTTAAAGCTAATCCACCACAATTACTGGTGTCTTTGACTGCACACCCCCTTCCTTTTGACACTGCTTTCTTCTTTCCAGTCATTTTTCTCGTGACCTTTGTCGATCACCTCTGCATGACTCAGGCAGGCTTTCATAATCGCATTGCTTTCACGGTTTGCACCGATTGCCATCTGTTACTCACAAAGCCACGTCCTGCTTACTCAAATCATCTTGCATGTGGCTAACAGTTGAAGTTTCCTAAAGCAAAATAAAACAAAACAAAACCTGCTCTTAGTGTGTGTGCAAATGTATCGTGGCTTCCGTTTGACCTTGGCTCCCTCATTCTGTTTTTCCTCATTCCGAGATCCCCAGGAAGACACTCTGAGTTGGAGTGTAGCAGGAAAGGTGTTCATTAAGAAATACCTTTGGGATCAGAAGGGAAGGGAAAGAAGGAAGCCGGATTGGCAGAAAGAGAAGCAGAGCTGCAGTGCAGGCTGTAGATTGCCTCAGGCAGCCCTCGAGTTGCTCTGGAGCTAGGGGTGGCCTCCCCTGAGCCAGGAGGCCAGGTCTAACTTCTGGTGTCTATCAGCCATTGGCTGTGGCTGCCACGGGAAGGAGGGTGGCCATTCCTGGACAAAGCCTCTCTCTGCAGCCGACACAATCTTGAAAGGGCTGACAACAAAGACTGTGTGGCCGCAGCATTCCCAGCAACTCTCATGAAAAGTTGGTCAGAGGGGATCTAGGTCACATATCTCCCCATCCGCCACCTCCTGGTCCAAATGTGAGGATGTTCTTTTCCTCCTGAAGCAAAGTTAATATACACTTTCTTGATACTGTCACACAACTTACAAGAACCACAGACCCATATACCTATCGTAGTATTAGCTGCCAGGTAGCTCTATGGGGAAAAACTTGACACCTGCTAACTCACCTGCAGGCCAACTGCATGTGACCTCTGTCCGTATTCAGCCAATAGAACTCAGCGAAATAGCACCAATTCTACTCTATTTTATTTATTTTTTGAGAGGATTGTCTCTAATATAAAACCATGATCTTACTACAAGGGTATTTCAAAAGGTACATGGAAAGGTTTATATTATCTTTTAACTATATTTTTCCATGAACTTTTTGAAGTGCTCTTGTATGTTTTTAACCATTGTATATCCAGTCTTTAGTAGTTAGAATCTGCTAAGTAGTTCAACAGTTGGTACTTAAACAAATATGTAATTAACGTGTAAATGAAATTCTCTGTATTCTTCTAGGATCTTTTCACTCCTACCCTACTCTAAACATCACTCACATTCACCTTCCTGTTTTCTTTTCCCTGATGTGCTTGAGTATTAGTTTTTTATTCATAAACATGTGGTAAGTTTCACCTGTCTAGGATTTATTCTTCTTATTTACTTCTTATACAAACATTTAAAATCATGATGATCACATGACAGTAGCTAAGAAAATTATTTTAAGAAAAAAATAGAAAGGAGTTTCAAAAGGAAGAAATGAGGAGTAAAAAACACACATAATCATTGTAAACTCATTTCAAAACAGTGAATTTTTTTCAGCAACAGCAAAGAGATGCCAAATTCTTTGTTTCAGGATCATCTTAGGAACCTGAATACGATGTTCTTGTCAAGTAGAATATCATGAGGACTCACCCATAAGTTAGACCCCTAAATCCAGACAATGTCATCCTATTAAACTTATGTTTAGATCAGTGGAATATCTCCTCATTTCTTTAAACTATAAAAGATAAAGAAGATGTAAAAGTAGAATTAACTACACTCAACACTTGAAATAGAAGAAAGAGGAGGAAAAGAAATTCCACAATGGCTGAAAACTGATCAAATATTGACCATTGAATAACATGTCAGATGTTTTCCAGCTGGAATATCTGAGTACTGACCTCTAGTAGCACCATTTCCATGTCAGTTTTGGATCCTGTTACATGCAGCACTCTGTGTTGAGGTATCTTCTCTTTTATCAGACAGCATTCCTACTTGCAAACAACCACTTCCATTCTGGCTCCTTTTTATCAAAAGGGTATTTTATCAAGGCTGTTTTGTTGCTGAGATACATCAGGATGTCTAAAGGAACATACTCAAGACTAAACTTCCAGGAAAGCTGCTCAGTGTTCCGCTCTGGAACTCATTTGATGGGGGAGGGAAAAAAAGCGTCATCATCTAATTTATCTAACACAAAAAGCCAGTAATTTGTAAGCAGTGTTCTTGTGGCTTCCAGCATCGGTGTCACTTAGACATCAGAAACCCAAGTTCACAAGCACAGGGGAATCATTACACCCGGCTCTATCAACGAAAGCCAAAGCCTCTGCTTACATCTTCACTGGAAAGAAACCTAAACTCCTGTTTTTCTCAGTCGCTCCTTCTGACCTCTCACCTGAGCACATTTGATTAGCTGGATCCCAATCACATGCTCATGACCTAACAACAAGGGAAAATGGGAAACTGAGTAGTTAAATTTTTGTTGTGAGGCAAACGCATTGTTGGGGGAATTTCCCCAAATTAAGAATATCTGTTCGGAAGATCAACCCCACTAAAAGCCCTAATGTTTCTTCCTAGGCAGTGTCGTGCACTGCCTTTGTTTCAGTTCCGTATGTATTTTGATGACTATGAAGTGGACATTAACCCTTCACAACACCATTCTTCTAAGTGTCCAGCCCACATATTCAAGTTTATATATTTGTACACTTGTATATCTACCTGATTTTAGGGCCCAAATTTATGTGTCCAAAACAGAATTTATGATCTTCTTTTCCAAACTTAATTAACTTTTATTGTTCTTAGTGACAAAAAATGGTGGCAGTATTCAAATTCTGTCTCATGTTAAAACCTGAGAATAGTTTTACACTTCAGTATTTGTAACCAGATGTCCAAGGACAGAGCCCTGTCAACTTAACAATTTTCAAATCTGACCATGTTTCACCATTTCTCCAACCACACCCAGTATCCTCCTACATCAAATGTTTCCTCCTCAAAGGCTTTTACACAGCACTCAGGACGACCACTGTGAAAAGCAAATGCAGTCACGTCATTCCTCTGCTCAAAAGTCATCCCTTAGCTTCCCATTTCCAGCTTCGTATAATGCCCAGATTTCATAATGTGACCAAAAATCTTCTTCCTGATATGCCTTTGCTTCATTTTGACAAATCTCTCCTCTCACCATCTACCCACAATTTTTCTTAAAATAGTCCAGCCGTGAGTATTTCCTTCAGTTTCTTTATCTTGAAATATTTCCTTCAGTAGAACCTTATCCATATGATTGTTTTCTTCGTCCCTTTCCGTTAGCATGCGGTACTCAGCACAAGTGCAATCATGTACTTATTTCTATACATATGAATGCACAGTTGTTTTATGGATTTCAGTCTCTCTCATCAGACTATAAATACCATAGCAGAAGGGATAATTCTGTCTACCTTCCAGCTCTATAGTACTCAAAAAACAAACATGTAATGAAATGAATATTGAATGTATGATTATTTAAAACATGGCATATTATGGTACTCCAATTCTGAAAATGTGTATATATAAATACAAGGGGTACCTCAAAAAGTTTGTGGAAACAGAATTAAAAGATAATATAAATGTTTCCATGAACCTTTAAAACTATTCACTTGTATGGCAGATTAACTCATAAGTCCTTTAAGTACATTAGATGTATATAAAAGTTCATTTATGTGTGAGTTAATAACAAATTGTTTTTATTGAAGATTAAGGTAAGTTTGTCATAATTCAGGCATTTTGCACAGGCAAAGGCAGTCTAATACTCCTCTTTTACTGTTTATTTCAGCATATCACTGACAAGCACATTTTATTCAGTGGAATTTTGAATGTGAAACATGTGCCTTGGTAGTGAGTGAACTGCTCTAACTGGGAGCACAAGTTGTGGTGTTCAAAGCCTGACTTTCTCCTCTGCTCTGTCACTTTCTATGCCTGGATCTAGGACCACTGTCACTTTCTCCATCTGTAAAAGTACCTCATGAGATTACAAAATAAAAGGAAAAGAAATAATGCATATGAAGAAGTTAGCATAGAACTCAGGCCATATTAACCACCCAACATGAAAATATTACTATTAATAGTATAAATTTCACTCCTGTTAGTAGAGTTTCACCATCGCACTTTTATGAGAGAAAATGACTAAAGATGAAAGCTTTAACTTAGAAAACCTTTCATCTTTAGTCATTTTCTCTTACGTAAGTGTGACGGTGAAACTCTACTATCAGGAGTGAAATTTATACTATTAATAGTAGTACTTTCACGTTGGGTGGTTAATATGGCCTGAGTTCTATGCTAACCTCTTCATATGCATTATTTCTGTCATGTTGAGGGGATACCTGCACTCCCATGTTCATCACAGCTCTATTTACAATAGCCAAGATATGGCTATATACCTAAATGTCCATTGATGGATGATTGGATAAGGAAAGTGTGGTTTGTGTATGGATAGATAGATAGATAGATAGATAGATAGATAGATAGATAGATAGTTAGATAGATAGATACATACATACACACACATACACCATGGAATACTACTCTGCCATAAAAAAGAATGAAATACTCCCATTTGCAACAACATGGATGAAACTTGAGAAACTTATGTTGAGTGAAAGGAGCAAAGCACAGATGGATAAATACCACATGTGCTCACTCATATGTGGGAGCTAAGAGAGAAAGGAAGGGAGGAAAGAAAGACCACAGTAGTGTGTTGGTATTACAGAGGGAGGGGACATTCCTAGGGCTGCAAAGAGGAGTGGGGGAGAGAGGGGGAGGGAGAAGCTGGTCGAGAGACAATTGGGTGCGGACACGGGGTATAAAAGCAATTTCTGGTAATTTGTATCTCTGAATATTCATAATAATAAAAAATACAAAATAAATTTTAAAAATTAGAAACAGGAGAAAAAGTTTATATATACTTCAAAAATTAATGTATCTAAATATCTTTGGATCTGTATTATTCTAAGAACATTAAGCTCAATATATGTCTAACAGACAAAATACTGTTCAATTCACTTATTTAATAATGGTATTTAAGTATTGATAGCAATGAGCACATATCATGATACCCTCACGCTGTGAGAAATCAACTGCCCATGAACCGTAAAGAAGAAACAGTTGTGATACATAATTAAAATACACTCAACTCAGTCAGTTTGGGGGTTTTATTCCAGTTATTTCTATTAAAACATTCAAATGCACTAGGAACTTATAATTATAGTTAATATCTCTACCAATTAAAACCAATTGAGAGTCAAATTCAATCAAATAAATATCATGCATGGGATTAGATAGAATGGTGTAATTCTTCAACATGAAGGATTTCAACTATCCTCCAGGGGTGTCCATGTACAGGTGAGTGGTACACAAGGATACTTCAGAAGTTCTTGGAAAGATTTGTATTATCTTTCATTTCTGTTTTTTCACGGAATTTTTGAAATACCCTTGTACATGGTTATGCAGATATAAAGAAAAAAGTGACCGATACTACTTTTCCTTATCTTAGAGTTTAGGTGTGTGAGTGACAAATGACACAGGAATAAAATAAATAAATAGGGTGTACCAGTGCCAATTAATAAGTGAATTATAATACATAAAATAAGTACAGTTTTGTATCCACGTGCGATTTTCCATGTTCCTGTCATATTCCTGAATGAATCTTTTCAGTACCTATAGCATCACATGTAACCAGTGGTTCTCAAACTGCGGTATGTCCCAGGACCACCTGAGGCACTTGGGAAATCCAAACACATAGACCCCTTTCTGCTGTCACAGCCTGGACCTCTGTGTTCTTATTTGCTCTGCAGGAGATTCCGATACACATCAACACGTGAGAACCCCTGCCTTAGAGGAAGCCCAGAAAATAAAATGACAGGTAGTGAAATAGAGAGCTCTATAGAATTCTGTAAAACATCTCTTGCTTTTTCTCTCTAAATTATTTTAATACAATTATTCCTGTTTTCCCTTTTGTATCTTTTATTTTATTTTCTTTCGTGGAACATTTAAGAGATTTATACTTTCTGGTGATACCGAATGTCCACGTGTCTGGCACCTTGTGTCCTAAGCTATAGATGCTTGACAGGAATCTGGTATGGAAGACAGATCCACCCAAGCACACACAGTCTACCGGGGTGCTTTCTGCACATTTAAAGTCGTGCAGCCTCTCCTGGCATGATTACTGTTTAAGGAGGTTCAGCTTGAAGGACTCCCTGGTGAGTAAAGAAGTAACAAATTCAAATAGATCAACAGGATGTTTTTGCTCTGATGAAAGTACAAAATTGTTCCTTCTTTTAATAGAAGACAGCAGTCATGTTAATAACATGAGTGGAAATATGTAATATCAATTAAATGTGGTATGTGGTCTCTTGCTATTTTGTAATTACCCAAACAAACACAGCACATCTAAGAAGGTTCTGACTTTGCCAAATATACACCCCTTCCCCCGCCTCCGCTGGTAATCACAGGGGAAAACAGTGAACACCTGTGGGTGTCAAATGAGTTTAGTTTTTTCTCAATTCTATCTACCGAAAAAAATTGATACTCAGGACATAAGGAACGTTTTGCTTTATAACACAAAAATCTCATGTGAGCACTCAAGAGAGATTTATGAATTAAAAATAAATGTTCATACGTTCATAGGGCTAAAATATTTTGAGCAATGAGAGATCTAAAGAGGAAACGATCATGCCAAAAACAATTTCACATTTGATAGGGACAAATTATGAAACTAAAAACTAGACCTTTTTAGAATCTTGAATGAATGACTAATACTCATTTGGCAAAAATATTTTTAAATATCCACAAAGTTAAAGTATATTTTAATTTGCAAAATATTCTAGATATTAAGAATTTTTATTTACTGCTTTGTGTATTTTAATTAACATTATAAATAAGCATAAATTATAAATAGTAGTTGCATAAAAAGTGTATTCTGTTGGAAAAAATTATGAATAAAAATAATTTCAATTTGATTAATGATTGGGACCAAATGATAATTAATTTAAGAACATACATTTTTAATTAATTAATTATTATTATTATTTTACATTCTAAGATGTTGCAGAGCAATTGAGGGTAGGGGGAGAAGGATAGGGAGGAAGGAAGAGGAGGGGTTTGGTCAAGGCCTGTGGTACCACCCTCATTCTGACAGGGGAGCCCAAGGGACTTTCAGCAGCAACTGGGGCATGGCTTGGCTGGATGTGGACTTCGGGGAAGTGTGGCTGAGGCCCTCGCCCCCCACCCCACAACTCGGGAGTCTGGGGCACTTCCAGCAGTGGCTCAGTGGTCATCGCTGGCCTGGATGTGGCCTGGAAGTGTGGCTGAGGCCCTCGCCCCCTATCCCACAACCCGGGAGTCTGGGGCACTTCCAGCAGTGGCTCAGTGGTCATCGCTGGCCTGGATGTGGACTTCGGGGTGTGTGGCTGATGTCCTCAGCCTCACACTAATCCGGCTCGGGGGTCTGGGGTGATTCTGGTTGCAGCTCAGTGGTTGTCACTGGACTTGATGCAGATATCCAGGGGGTGTGGCTGAGGCCATCAGCATCCCCTCACCCTCGCTTGGGAGCCAGGGAGCTTCTGGTCCTTCTAGGTTTTATAGGTGTTCTTTGGTGGTGTTAGACCTTTACTGGTTAGTATCAGAACTTTGTCTCTGATCTGTGGGTGCTTTGTTTTTACTTTCAGTTCTCTGTTGGACTATTCGCTACCCCCACCACTTAAACTCTGCACTGGAGCTAATTTGTTCTTCTTTGGTTCCTTCTAAAATGGGAACACTTCCTGTGGGGTCCAGCACTTGAGCCCTGTAGTTGAGCTAAACTGCTGCTTTCCTGCTGATCCCATGGGGAGGGCTTTTTGTGAAGCTCAGGTTTTAAATGTTGACCTTTTAAGCACTTCTGAGTTTTGGGAGGTCTGGTACACCTGGGTTGTGTGGAAACTCTGGTCTGGGCCTGAGTCTTTTCAGCAAACTGCTCTGCCTGCAGTTCTATGTTCCTGACCAGACTCCGCTGAATGGGCATGTGCTGATTGGAGGGCAGATCAGCTGTCCTTGCTGTGCCCCAGTGCTCCCCAGGTGGCCCATCTCCCCCCAACCTTCACACTCCAAACACTTCCCATGGGACAGACGGTGTGCTGGTCCCTTGTGATGACTCACCGGCCTCTGAGTGGCTCCTTGTTTCAGTCGTTTGTGGCCCCTTGCTCCTATGTGGGTCCACAGGAACCCTCTTAGAGGTTTTGCTGGCCTAGGGGCCTGCGAGGCCCTCTTCTCCCCTGCTGTCTCCAAGCAACTTCATAGGAAGGGCGCAGCTGCTTTTTTGCCAGCTGTTGGTCCATGTGCTCACCAGGGCCAGCCTTGAAATGGCCGGGATTCGAAACAATCAGAGCAGTCCTTTCTTTCTCTCATCGTAGCTTCTCCTGACTTCATGAACTCCAGAGGTCTCTCTTCTTCCCCTGAGCTCTAGCAGCCACAGCTTGGCAGTTCATGGCTTTTTAATAGTGGTAAATTGGTTGATTGTGGGAGAGGTTGATGCTGGGGACTGTCTATTCTGCCATCTTGATCAGAAGCTAAACAGATATTTTAACACAGAAGAAATGGATGATACAATTGTGAGCAGTACATTTTATTAAGGCATTTAAATGTAAAATGACAAATCATAACTGTGTTAAAAATACATGTTGACTACATTAAATTATTAATGTGATATTAAAACTAAAATTAAAACAAAACAAAAATCCCAAATCTTGACCTTACTCATAGTTATAAAAAGTTCATGGATAGATTGTATTATTTCTCAATTCTGTTTTTCCACAATCTTTTTGAAGTATCCTTTTATGTATGGAATACATATACACGTAATGCACACATACACACAACTAGAAGATAGGTTGCTCTTTTAAATGACACCTTGTGAAAAAACAAGCTGTGACAGAAAAAAGTCAATCTTAAGAAAATAAACACAAGAAAAAGAAATAATTCTGTCATTAAAATATCTTATTGCTAATTGTATATCCAGCCAAATAGAAAATGAAGCACAGTATGATCTAGATTGGTTACTGCAGCAGAGAAAAAGTTCCTTGTGTCCTCTCATGCTCCTTACCTTTCCCAGATTGTTTCACACTTAGTTTCAGGACATGGGCCAACAGGACATGAGCAGAAGGGCCGTGGTTATTTTCAGAATAAAGCCATTTAAAGAAGATGTGAATATCCCATGCACTCTGTTTGAAATCTGCATAGTTGAAGCCAAAGTACTAGAAGATGGTGGGTTTGCACAAAAACAGTAGCCTGGATTTCTGAGTCACTGTTCAGGTCAGCTGGCCCTGACCCACATCAGATCATGATTTGAATGAGAAATAAAACTTTGTTACATGGAAGCATAGTAATTCTGAGGTTTTTGTTATTGCAGCATAGCCTGGCTTATTCTGGGACAGCCACTGAAATATAGCTGACATACACCTTGTTTTTATACATGCTTGTTCTTCTGAAATTTGGAGAAAAATAGTTGTCTTATAATTAATTCACTTGCATATTACATTGCCACTAAAACAAGAATGAAATGAAACTGCCTAAAATTAGCAGAAACCATTTATTTTCCCTATCTCAAGTTGATTTATGAGTGGTCTTGCAGGATGTAAGCTGGGCATATACAGAGAGGAGGTCCTTGCCCTCCAGATGACCACAGCACAGCAGGAACCAAACAATCTCCCATCTGTAGAACCCAAAAGCTGGAAGTTGGACCACCAGAGCCCTTTTGGAAGCAAGAAATCCTCAGCAAGGAAGATTCTACATCCAGAAGTTTCATCGCCATAGATGATGGCCTAACTCAGATCTGGACAATCCACTTACACCCCATCATACAGCCTGATGAGGGGCCAGCCAATCCATTTTACCTCATTATCATGTGTGGCCCAACTCAGATCTATCCAATCCACTTTTGCCTTATCACATGGCCTGACCCAGAGCTAGCCAATACACTTTCACCCTTTCATAGCTAGCCAATCGGGTTTACCTAATACACCTTAACGTCTGCACAGCCCCTGAAATGAGGAGAGCAATTCCAGGCACATTGCCTTCTGTCCCGACACTGGCCAACCTCATGAATAAGGCCTTTTCCTTTTCTCAAAAACCAGTGCCATGGAATTGCCTTCTGTGTGCATTGGGCAGTGAGCCCTTGCTCTGTAACAAAAATTTCCCTCTTTAAAATAAAATTAAACAATTCCACTTTATCTATTGTCCATACATAAGGATCTATTTTGTTCATTCAATTTGGACTTGCCACTTTCTCCACAATGACTTTAAAATATGGGTCAATAATCTTAGACAATATCAGTAGTATATAAAAACGCTAAAATAAATAGCAAAATGAATTCCTAGTCCTTGTGTGTGTCATGTTATGCATTTCTGTTGTCTCCTATTTAGATTTTAATTTACTGTTTCTATTTGACAATTTTATCACTTTTTTGGATTTGGTGGTGAGTGATCTTTTTTTCCTTTTATTTTTTCTTTTTTGGCAAGTGGGAGGGTATCTGATGGCATTTCTTTCCGAGTGTGGTCCTATATGTTAAAATTATGCATGAATACAGATTATTGATTTGATTTACAGGTTTTCATCTTCTGGCAATGTTTGCATTTATTTACTCTGTGAGACAGCTATTGAGCAAATTGTTATTGAGTGTATCTTGTGTATTTAACGCTGCTGTCAGCACTCGTTATTCAGTCGTGAGCTCGCCACTGTCCCCATTATATCTCTGCCTAGGCTGTCTTCTGAAAAGACCCCAGATGCCTGGCTGTCTGCACATTGTTGATTAGGCACCAGTGGGTAGCTAGTACCTTCTGCCTACATATTTCATGCCACACACTCACATACCTGGTCTTGCATTGTGCTGCCTCACTTATTCTGCCCCCCATATCTGATACTCCTTTTTCTTCCTGCCGTAAAACCATCTCTTTAGGGAAACCACCTTTCCCTCATTCTATAGCCATCATTTCCAGTAATCTAATTTTGTGGAAATTGCATATTTCCCTCACTTCTGGAGAGAGACCCATGATTTAGGAGGGGGTGATTAGAGTCCTCCAACCCAGTTCTCATACTATTCTGTTCAAAAATTGGCCTGCAACTCAATCTGGGATGCAAGACCTTTGCCAACCTTTTTGGACCTGGGGAGAAACCTCATCTGGAAATGGAAGCAACGTGGAGAGAAGCACTCGTATCTTATGATGCCTCCGTACCTTCTACCCAGACTAGACATGAGCCAACGTGGTCTCCTTTTTGCTTAAACAAATTTACATTGTGTTTCTCTCACCTGTCACTTGACCACACCAGTTGACTACATTCTAGGTCTCATTCCGTACTCAGCTTTCCCTCTCCACACCATTTCTCATGACAGCTTGTCCATTCAGCTTCTGTTTATGTTGTCTTCCTTATTTTCTGTGGATGAGCTCCTAGAATGACCCAGGATGCCTTTCAGAGCACAGTTGCACCTGTGTCTGCACCACAGGGAGTGTGGTGGCCACAGGGATGCCCTACCCAGGGGACCTGCCCTGGGAGAGTTTGAGGCCACACTCCCTGGGTGCTCCCAATGCAGTAACAGAGTAGGCATCATAGCAAACTGGACCTTTCTGCCCAGCGCGGGGGCTCCACCAACAGGCAGCCTTGGAGCATGACTCCCTGAGGGCCTGTGGAGACGGTCTCAGAATGATAGTGCAGTGGGACAGTCTTTCTACCCAAACTTCCTTCCTTCCCTCTGTCTTTCACAGGTGTCACGCTGCATGGAAGACTCCAGATCCCCTGTCTATACCTTCTTCTTCACCCTTTATCCATCCCAGGCATTCTCCAATAAATCTCTTATGCATGGAATCTTTCTTTGTTCCTTATTCTCAGAGGACCCAGCCGACACATGGAGACAGTTCATTAATTGAAGGTATGTCATTTAAGTGGGAGTTCCAAATGATAACAGGGAAGATGAGCTCATCTAAATGGTCCAGTGGAGCTGGGGCGATACTGTCTCAACAGCCACCTAGTTAAGATGGCCAAAAGCCTTCTCGGGTCTTCACTGTGCATTTAGCGCTTTGCTCAGAAAGCTACTTTGTTTTCTGATATTTCATATCTTTTTTTCACTTTTTTCATTTTTATTTTTTAATTGAAACATAATCTATGATACATATTGATGGAGTACAGACTTGACTATTAGTGTTTGTGTACAATATATGATGATCAAATCAGCATTGTTAGCATATTCATCCTTACAAATTATAATTATCCTGTGTCCATTACTTAATTTCTCCCTTTCCCCTTTCCCACCTGTAGTAATCATAGTTCTGTTCTCTCCTTCTGAAATTTCAACTTATCATTGTGGTCTTTCTTTCTTTCTTTTTTAGCCCCCACTTATGAGTGAGGACATGTGGTATCTCTCTTTATGTATCTGGCTTATTTCACTCAACATGATTCTTTCCAAGTTCATCCATGCTCCTGTGAATGGCAGAATTTCTTTTTTTTAATGGCTGAGTAGTACTCTGTCATATATATAGACCACATTTTCCTTATCCAGTTGTCCATTGATGGACATTTAGATTTGTTCCATATCTTGGCTATAGTGAACAGAGCTGCAATAAACATGTGAGTGCAGGTATCCCTTTGGCATGATGATTTCCATCCCTTTGGATATATACCCAGCAGTGGCATTGCTGGATTATATGATAGTTCTATCTCAAGTTTTTTGAGAAACCTCCATAATGTTTTCCACAATGGCTGCACTAACTTACAGTCCCACCAACAGTGTAGGAGGGCTCCCCTTTCTCTGCATCCTCACCAGCATCTGTTATTCTTTGTCTTTTTGATAATGGCCAGTCTTACTGGGGTGAGATAATATCTCAATGTCGTTATGATTTTATCTCCCTGATGATTAGTGATGTTGAGCATTTTTTCATGTGTCTGTTGGACATTTGTGTGTCTTCCTTTGAGAAATTTCTATTCAGCTCCTTTGCCCATTTTTTAATCAGGTTACTTGTTTTTCACTAAGTTGTTTGAATTTGTTGTATATTCTGGATATTAATCACTTGTCATATGCATAATTTTTAAATACTTTATCCTACTCAGTAAGTTTTCTTTCCATTCTTTTGATTGTTTGCTGTGCAGAAGCTTTTTACTTTTTTTTTTTTTTTTTTTTTTTTTACTGTTAAGTTGTTTGAGTTCCTTGTATATTCTGGATGTTAACCCCTTGTTGGATGTATAGTTTGCAAATATTTTCTCCCATTCTTTAGGTTGTCTTTTCACTATGTTGACTTTTTCTTTTGCTGTACGGAAGCCTTTTAATTTGAGAAAATCCCATTTGTTCATTTTTTCTTTTGTTGCTTGTGCCTTTGGGGTCTTATTCACAAAGTCTTTACCCAGTCCTACATCCTGAAGTGTTTCCACTATGTTTTCTTCTAGAGGTGTTATATTTTCAGGTCTTACACTTAAGTCTTTAACTCACTTTGAGCTGATTTTGGTATATAACAAAATCTATGAGTCTAGTTTCATTCTTCTGCACATGGATGTCCAGTTTACTCAGAACCATTTACTGAAGAGGATGTCCTTTCCCCAACGTATGTTCTTCTTGTGCTTTTCTGACATTATTGTAGGTTGTTTTCTTTTCCTTTTCTTGTTTTTGTGAAGTCTCCTTATTCTCAAGTTTTTCTAATGACATATCCATTTGTCTTTCATCTTTCAGAACCCAAAGTCACCATCCAACTGGAATGTTATAAGCACTAAAATCAAAACCGTGAGCACTGTATATTAGGCTTAGAATCTCAGCTGGCTCATTTGTATACATTTTCATTGCACACATATCAATTGGTATAAATAAAGATTGCTTGAATCCATTTATGTCATATACTTACTCTCACTGACATTTTCTAAAATGAAAGATCTTCTTAAAACTGTTATAATATAGGTATTTGAATTTAGCTGATTTTTTCCCCAACAAATCACGAAGTATATGCATAAGCAGACAAATGGCAATTTTGCTATTAGTATTTGTCCATCCGATCAGATTGATGTGAAACCCTGAAATATAAACTGCTCATGTCCTGATAGATGAATGAACTAATGTTCTTTCATAACACAGACATGCTCTTATTCGTTTCAAGGATGCATTAGTATATTCTATTCTGCTTGCCTTGGATAAGCTGTCAAATTTCCTGATTGCCACTTCCATAGCATGCGGTCATAAAGCAATCACTGTCAGAAGATAGCAGGGTTTTGTTTTGTTTTCTTATCAGAGTCAGTGTCACCAGAATATGCCAATTAATGTACTGCTTCTACACATGCATGGCATCCACACCACTGTCTCTGACTTTATGCTGAATATTCAAGTCTTATTTAATTTAATTTTAATTACCGAAATACATCCATATATTTGCTTTTAAGTAATTGAAAAATAATCTTTTCTTGAAAGTTTCTACTAGACGTGTCTCTTTCATAATATCCTCCCCAATTACTCCACAACTTGGAAATCAATTCATTGTTGTGATCTTTGTTAAAACTAATGCAGTTTTTAAGTGTGATTTTTTATCTTGATCATATTTACACATAGTGGGTAGTGGTGGTGTTTAATCTTAGTCATCCTTAAAAACATTCCTACCACAAAATGACATTCTTTTGTATATTGTACTAATCATTCCAGTAATACCAGTGAAGAGAATTAGAAATTCTGCGACCATTCACAGAATAGATAGTCAATCTTAAATGAGCATCTGCCTGTTTCTTCATAATTCACTTATATAACTCAAATTTCTCTAAAATTTCACAGAAAATTTCCTATTATATCAAGAACGCCAAAGTGAAAAAAAAGCAAATGCAACTTTGTATCATTTCTATTTTAAAATGAAACGTGCAATGTACATTCAGGCTAGTTATAATTTAATAGCACGTTCCTCCAGAATCAGCCCTCTGCAGTCATTCTGGCATTTAAAACACTGTTGCACCGGGAATGGCTTTGACAAAAGATCGCATCAAGCTGCCTGGTTTCTCCGAGGTTCGGGACCATTTCTACCTTTGGGCTTGCTTCACCTCTGCTGCAAAGCCCAGAGTTCCCAGCTTTCTCCATTAGGAATCAGCTTCCTCTATATCTTAGCTAAAGCTCCTATCTGGGATTCCCCAGTAAGACCAGTCAAGCCACAGGCAAAATAAACCCACCGGAGGCAGTGTGCCTGCTGGGGACTGCCTCTCGGGCTTTTCTTCTCTCAGAAAAAGCAAGATAGAACGAAGAACGTGTATATAAGCTAAACCTGGTCCATCCTGATGACAGGCTTTTTTCTTCAAAGCTGAATAACAGTGCACACACACACAAAATCTGATAGATCTGTATGTATATCTAGATGTGATACAATGCGCCTGTATTGACTCACCAGCAGCTGAGGAGCTAGAGCACCACCACCCACTCACACCCTTCCTATCTCAGGTCTCAATCTCGTCTTCAGTATTTTCTCACGTTTGTTAAAACATATTCCAATCATGTGTGTAGATATTCGAGTACATATATTGTTCAGTTTAGCTTGTGTTTAAGCGTTATGAAAACAGTATCTTATTGAATGTAGCTTTCTGGAACTTTAATTTTTATTTCAATATTATGATTTTTTAAACTTATCTATGTGGTTTTCTGTTCTTGCACTCCATTCCCTTTTCTTCTCTGTGATGTTTACTTATCTGTACGTTCTATTTTGTAACTATACCATAAATTATACATACATTGGTCTGATGATTGACATTTGGGTTGTTCTCCATTCTTGGTGTTTATGAACACTGCTAAGAATATCCTGGTACATATTTTAAAAATCGGGCCAAATTTCTTTCTAAATTGGTTTTATACTCACATCCTCAGCATACTACCTAGTTTGGGACAATTTATTGGTCATAAAATAATATCTTACACTTCATAATTTCATTTCCCAGAACACAATTAAGGTCAGGTTCATATATTTATATCATAATATTATTTATTTTGCTGAGAAATGTCAACTTACCTATTTTTCTGACTTTTGTAGACTTTATTTTATGCTTTTTAGGAATTTTCATATATTCAAACATTAATTAATTGTTTTCAATTTGTGTTGCATTTGCAATTTGTAATATGTATTACCTTTTGCCATTTTGTAGCATGATGTAGCTTTTTCTTTCCTTGAGATCGTGATAACGATTTTATGTTTTTTTCTAAATGTTTCAATCTTTGACTTTTAGACTTAATGCTTTGATTTTGTGGGTAGTATGAGGTAACACATCTTCTTTTTTTTTTTTATGGAAAATTACTGCCTTTTAAAAAAGCTTATTGCACCATAACATATATGCAGTATCATACACTAGGCGTACTGCTTGATAAATTTTTTACATATGGAATATACTTGTGTAATCATTACAAAGTCACACAGATGTAATGTTCTAATACGTAAAGCATCCCATACTCCCAGAACTTTGTCTCATGTCCATTGACAGTCCATAAACATCCTCACTCCATGAATTAGTCACTATAGCATCACAAATAATGAAGTACGCATATTCTCACTTTTTATGAGTGAAGTCATGCAATATGTATTCTTTTCTGTCTTATTCCATATAAGATTTTGTGCTACTGGTAGGAGCCAGAGGCACCTGTTATTACAACTTCAGTTTCTTTCAAAGAACTTAAATTCTTAAATCATTAGTTTTCTTTATTTCAGGATGAAAGCACATACTGGAATCCTATATGGAATCTTTCAGCAACCTACATCACCTCTCATAATAATCTGATCTACGCCATCAGAGAAATGGGCCTTACCAATATCTTACTCATTCTTATTTTTCTAAAAAAGGTATATTATATATCTGATGTTTGAGGAAGGAAAAATGCGAAGAAGTATTAAGGTGATGGCAGTGAAAATAGAAATGTGTGTATATCAATGTTTACATTGTGTGCGAACTTCCACGTGGGTGTCCAGGGCTCCACCCCTCACACACACCACTTACACCTGTGCCTTCTGGGCCCCATCCACTTTTGGAGTGCAAGAAGACACCAGTGAAACCGCCCCCTCATACCCTGATGTTAGAGAAGTGCCCAGCCTTGGTCCCTTGGATTTGTCATTTGTGTTTGGACACTAGTCTACCACATCCCCTTACTGCAGGACTGAGCTGCTAGTGGTCTTATTGAAGCTCTTTCTAGATGTAAAGTAAAAAGAACAGAATATCTCATCCCTCCCTCCAGTGGGCAAGACCGAGACAGAGGTATGGCAATATCCCTTTCTCCAAAAAAATGCTTTCAAAAAACAGACCCCCATTATCTATTCTCTACCAGTTTGTATCTCCATTTTGGGTTTTAGTCAGATGGAAAAAAAATGACCTAAGTGTGATCATTTTTAATGTGTTTGAAACAGCAACTATATCCAAAATATTTGTCAGAGAGCATTAATTTATTTTATTTAAAAGCGTAAAGCATATGTCATGCCATTAAAGTAGTTTAGGAAAATAATATCAATTGATTCAACAAACGCAGGTCCTCTTTTCATATTGTTCTTTCTCTTGAAGCATCTGGAATCCTTTGAATTACTTTGTGGTTTTGTGTCAGTAACTAAATTCAGTGCATTCTTGTATCCTAACATTCTATTACCTTTATGTGTGTAGATTTCCGTATTTATTCCCCAAATCACTGAGGGACATTGCATTCACTCTCCTTGGTTGTGACTTCATTAGTCAGCGCTCTTTCCTTGATCATCAGATACCAACACTAGTCACTTACCCCAAATCTTCTTCCTGCTCCCTGAATGGTGAAACTGTGACAACAATTTCCCTAGAAACAGATGTAAAATCTCTGTTCTGAAATAACTATATTTTAGGTTAGTATAGGAAGTGACTGTAAGTTAACATATACAAAATATTTTTGTGTACCAGTAGTCAGGTTTAAATTTTCAAATTTAGAATATTATTAGATTAGAAAAATTTGATGTATAGGAATAGTTGTTTATTCATAAAAAAATCAAAGACTGATTATAGCATCTATATTTCTAATAAATATCTTCTAATAATACAAGATATTTTTTCTCCTTAGAGTTGTTAAGTGTTCTTAAAAGATCATTTAAATTCTGTTTCCATAAAGACCAAAAATATTTAATGTTGAAGACCATGAACTGATACAGTACATGAACTTATGATTACTAAAATGATTTATAGAGCATATTATTATATATAAATCAATTGTAATATAGAAGAAAAGAAACAAAGATATCAGTCATAGAAGATATAAATAATATGTCCTAGTAGCTAATCACCATTTCTTGGCCTTGAGTTCATTCATACAGGTCATCTTTACATATCATTATAGAATAAAATTTAAAAGTCATGTCAACATCAAGCATATCCAACATTCATTCACTCACTTAGCAAATATTTATTGATTAGTGTGCCTGGGTGATGAGAATAAGATATGAATAGGCAAGGTTTATCCTATAATAATTTTTAGTGCAGAGGTATTTGAACCTTATTTTATTAAACCTTAAATGGCTCCTACACATTAACTGTAGAAGACTGGGAAGCACACGTTGGGGCTGGCTCTTTATGCTAGTGTGAACCAGAGGAGAAATAATTTTATCCACTTTGTCTTTGAAATGCCTTGCAAAGAATGATACTTGGTCACAGAAGAATGTGAGTTTTACAAGACTGGCAAGGTGAAAGGGAATTGCTGGTAATTCAGATAAAAGCGCATAGATATCAATGACAGTTGCTTTTTACCTCCTTCCCAGAAAAGTGAGTGGCGATTGTGTAGAGCAGAGAGTTATATGATTAAGAGCTCAGAAAGAAAACCAAGAAGTAAATTTAGGGCTACATTATTAAGACCTTTCCTATAATAATTAGCTGTTTAATCTATATGTGTTTTAGACCAGGGAGAATTCCTTAAGAATTTTAAGTGAGGGAATGCCATGAATTATCTCAGCTCTCTCTGGGATGACTAGGTAAGCAGGGGCGGGAGGTGGGGAGGGAAGGCAGGACCAAGGCAGGGGGACAAGTTAGGTGCAGACTTCACGGTTCCATGGGGAGCTCCCCACCGTGCACGGGGGAAGGAGGAGCCACTGGCATTGAACATAGAATGAAACACCGACTATAAACCATGCTCACATGTGACCTGAAATTTTGGTTGCAAATATATACTTATGTACATCTATATACTTTCTATGTATCAACTCTGGTTTCAAGTTTCTTTATGGGTTGGCATTACTCAGAATCACTGACTCCTGTTTTTTGCTCTAAATATTTAGGTGATTTTTGGTCCCCTGAGAATTATGGTACACCTGACTAGGCTAGCTTGAGCTCCACTGGGTTTGGGAGTTATATTTTATCATGCTGGAACACAATTTATGTAATTACATGTGCTATAATATGAATATTCCACATTTAAAGAGGACTTTGGACCTTTTTCAATTTATGTGTTTACTATAACACAAAGTAATTTACTATTTTTGACGTATTTATGTTCTACGTGAACAGACACATAAACTGAAAATCAGCCACTAATGAATAGGGGCGTGTACAATTGTAGGGACGGAAGACACTGGTGACCTTAATCAGTCAATTCTCTTCATCAACACGAAATAGCAGTCCATCATCTGATGCAGTGGTTTGCTGGAGCTGGCACAGGCTTAAGAGAGCCAATGGCTAAATGTTTGGGAGTTTTGTAAGCTGGTTATTAAATGGTTAGTAACTTGAAATGGATTAGGGCAGGGTGGTATTTATATGAGGGAACTTCAAAAAGTTTGTGAAAGATTCATGTTATCTGCTAATTTTACTTTTCTATGAACCCTTTGAAGTATCCTCATAAAATGAAAATTTGCAAACATTACACATTAAAGCTTTTTTCTTGGACAGCTGGTTTACCAACATGCCACTTTTTGAATTTATCAGCTGCTGTAATAAGAGTTTGATAAATCATTCAATCAAATGTTTACAATATAACCATTAAGTCATACTACAACAACAGATAGCCTTTTATTTCTTCTGTAATAGTTGGGACATTTTCTATGTGTCATAAAGACTATTTTAACAAGGAGAAAAATATGGAAATAAATTGTAATTGTTGTCTAATAGCAACATTTCATTTCTATTTTTTGTTCTCCACAATAAAGTTTTGGCTTAAAGGCATAAATTAAAACAGATACTGTATTGCAAACTGAATACACTACATGTGCGGTGAAAAAGTTCTAGGTTTTTGTGGGTTTTGAAATTCGGAGTGCCCTCTTTCAGAAAAGAAAAAAAAAAGATAAGATTAAGAAAGCAAATTTAAAAGTGAATATTTACTTAGAATAAAAATGAAATCATAATAAATTTAAAATGTTAACAAACCTGGAAGGGCTCACTAACTCAGCCACGACTGTGCCAGTTAACTGTACCACCAGGATTTGCGGTGGTAAAAATTAGGCTTGAATTGAAAGGCACTAATCAAGGAGAATGGGAAGTTAGTGCTTTCAAAACTTCAGCTGTCTGATGGTTAAAAATCACCAACACTCATAAAACAAGAATCATGAACAGGGGTCTCAGGAGTCATGAAGGGATCTAACTGGCTTGTGGTAAAGTCAGCACTGTTATTTCTGGCACCTTGAGTAATGTCTTTCTTGGCTTCAGATTTGGACAGTGAAGGTGTTTCTACAGGTCTGTGGTTTCTGGTGGTCTTGCTTCATCTGCAAAACAAACTTAGACTGGGGTCAGAGGTCTTATCAAAGACCATTTTTCAAGAAACAAACATCTAGTGACCCTAAATGGCTACTGATTATTATCACTATTATTTTATGTTTAAGTGGCTACATTTTTCTTTAAGATAAGCAGGACATTTGTTCACTAGGTTTCTCATACGCTTTCCCTGTTGTAAGCTCCCATACTTGCTTATTGAGACCTATGTGCTTTACTGTCACAGTGACTACAAGTCAACTCTTAAAAGAAGCAAAATTCATATTTCTAATCTTAAAATATAAAATCAAATTAAATATTGGCTGTTGGTTTCACAAATTTCAAAAAGCTAGCAAATATAATGAACATCAAAAAGTCCAAAAATAAAATCATTTGGTCATTAATAGCCTGATATATATCTATACCTTTCTACAATTTGGGGTGCATGCATTTTTATTGTTTTTCCTACAGCAGTGACTTTGCAATATAATTTTATGTACAGAGAATGCAAGTAGAAAGGTAATTCAATTTTCCTCCAGCAGTGTTGATTGCAATTTCCTTCTCAATGTTTATACTTGGGATCCATGAGGCACGCTTCCTGCTCTTCATTAGCAGGGTCCTCCAGAGGCAGGCTATCAGTGAATGTGATTGTGAATCACAAAAATGTATCCTATTAAGTCTAAACTTTACCTCTGCAGGTCCCCAAAAAGCCCTTGGGTCTTTCTGTCTTAGTTTGTTTTGTGTTGCTATAACAGAGTACCACAGACCAGGTAATCTATAAAAACCAGAAATTTATTTTCTTGCAGTTCTGGAGGCTGGCCATTGTAAGATCAAGGGACGGGCATTTGTCAAGAGCCTTCTTGCTGTGTCTTCACATGGTGGAAGGAGAGAGGTCAAGAGGGCAAGAAGGAGCAAATTCCCTTTGTCCAGCCCTTTATAATGGCATTAATCTTCTATGTGGGCAGAGCCTTCATGGCCAAAACGCTTCCCGCTGAGCCCCATGTTCCAACACTATTGCATTGGGGATTAAGTTTCAACATATGAAACCACAGCACTCTTCAATAGTACTCCATACACAAAAGAAAGTGTGAAAGAAAAGAGAATGGAGAAAGACAGCTGTATAAAACAATTGCAGTTCAAATACTATACTTTTGCAAAATGTCCAAAGATAAGACCATAATGCACATTGCTAGGTCCCCGTAGAAGCCCTGAAAGAAACCCGTAGAAAAAAAAGATCTGAAGCTTTCTCTTCACTGGCTGTACAATAATTATACTTTTCCATGTAACATGCTGATGATTCTTAGTGGCTGCCGTGAGCAGAGTCAGGAGAAGGCCTTAACACCACCTTTGTACAGCAGGAAAGAGGTGGGTACGGGGCTGAAGAAACATGGCTCTTCTGAATCATATATGAAATGTTTGCCGAGGGAAGGTGGCTATATTTAAGGATGATCTAAACCTGCTCTGTCCCTGTGGTAACTGCTAACCGTATCACTACTGAGCACTTGACATACGGCTGATCCAAACTGATATGTGCTATAATCGCGAGATACACACTGGATCTCAAAGGCTTAGTGGCTCTTGTTTGTGGCTCTCATATATTGGTTGTTCCTCATTGTTCCATCTTTCCTTGTAGAATTTTTACTATATCAATATATCTTAGCCAGTGACAATTTTAAGTGAGAGATATCGAACACTCCATTTGTTTGTGGAATGAAAGAATTGAAACAAGGAAGAAATGTAATGATAGATATCAACATTATATAGATATCAGATGTATATCTGATGTAAATCTGAAATCTGTATAATGAAATGGAGAAATGGCTTAATTTTCTGTATTCAGTATGCACAAACTATCATCTCTGATAAAATTTTTCAAAACTATGGCAACTTGTGGACTAGCTTAATTTTTAATATTTTATTTGGAAATAGCTATAGATTTATGAAAGTTGCAATTGTAGTACAGAAAGCTCTCTTATACACCTCACCCAGTTTTTCCCTAGGTTGCATCTTACCTAGTGACAGTGCAATATCAAATCCAGGAAATTGACATTGGCACCATGAGAGTGTATAGTTCCATGACATTTTATCACATATAGAGATTTGTGCAGCCACCACCACAATCAACATCCAGGGCTATTCCATCACCGTGGAGATGTCCCTCTCGCTACCGTTACAGTCACAGGCAACACTATCTCCCTCACCCATCCCTGACCACTGGCAACCACTGATCTGTTTTGCATCTCTATAATTTTTGCATTTTGAGAATGATGATTTGTCTGTTACTTATGCTATGAAAAATTATGTACAGGTTTTCATGTCGACCTAAAAGCCCAGGAGTACACGTGCTGAATTGTATGGCAAAGCGTATGTTTAGTATATTAAGAAAACCCAAAATATTTTCCAGGATGGCTTTACCATCTCATATCCCCACCAGCAATGCATGTGATTATGTCTTCTTTAGAGAAATGTCTATCAGGTACTTTTTCAGTCAGGTAGTGTGGTTTTTTTTGTTGTTTAGTTGTAGGAGTTCTTTGTGTGTTCTGGATATGATTTGCAAATATTTTCTCCCATCCTGTGGGTTGCCTTTTCACTGTTTATTATTACGTCCTCTGATACACAGAAATTTTAAAATTTTGATGTAGGCCAATTTCCTAATATTTCTTTTGTTGCCTGTGCTTTTGGTGTCATATTCATGAAATCATTGCCAAACCCAATGTCATAAAGATTTTCCCCTATGTTACATTGCCTTTTTTTTTTTTTTTTTAGTTTTAGCTGTTCTAACAGGTATAGATTGATATTGGTGTCTCATTGTGGCCTTAATTTGTGTTTTCCTAAGGGCTGGTGACGTTGACCATCTTTCCATGTGTTTGTCATCCACTTCATTGAAATGTCACTTCATATCTTTTATTCATTTTCTAATTGGATTGTTTGTTATTTCATTATTGTGTTTTGAGAGTTCAAATGAGATATTTACTGTTATGTGTATTTTAAATACTAGCCCTTTGTTTAAATCTGTGGTTTGAAAATATATTTTCTCAGTTTGGAACTTGTCTTTTCATCTTCTTAACAGGGTCTACTACAGATCAAAAATGTACCATTTATCGAACTGTTTCCTTTATTATGTTTTTGGTATCATGTTTAAGGAATCTACATCAAGCCTTAGATACCACAGATTTTTCTCCAGTGTTATTTTACACAACTTTATAGTTTTACATTTTACATGTAAATCGATAATCTATTTTATTTAATATATAATTTAATTCATAAGGTGTAAAGTTTGGATTGTTTTAATATTTATCCATGGATGGTCAACTGCTTCAGCACCATTTGTTAAAAACACAACCCTCCTCCGCTAGACTGATTTTTCAAATGTCATTTGTCTATATTGTGTGGGGCTACTTCTGGGTTCTCTTTTCTATTCCATTGATGGATGCATGTGACCCTCCACCAGTGCCACACTGTCTTGACTAGTGTAGCAATGAAATGCACATTGAATTGGAACACACTGATGTCCCTCTCATTATTCAAAAATTATTATAGCTCATCTGGTTTTTTTCTTTCCATATTTAGAGTAATCTTGTCTATGTCTACAAAAAATCTTGCTGATATTTAATAGGAATTACCCTAAGCCTGTATATCAATTCTGAGAAATTGACACCTTCATTATGTTGAATCTTCTAATCCATTAATGTGGTATGTCTCTCCACTTATTTGGATTTCTTTGATTACTTTTACAAACATTTTATAATTATTAGCACACAAGTCCTATACATGTTTTGTTAGATTTACACCTAATTATTTCATGGGCAATTGTGTCAGTTTGTTCTTGTCAGCTCCTTTGTGTTCTGTGAATTCATTTAATTAGTTCCAGATTTTGTTGTTGTTGTTGTTGATTCCTTAGAATTTTCTGCTGAGACAATCACGTCATCTACAAATAGGGACAGTTTTATTTCTTGTTTTTGATCTTGCTGCCGTTATTTCTTTTCTTGTTTGTTTACTGCACTGGCTGGAACATCCTGTGCTACCCTGAGTAACCACAGTCAGTGAACCTCCTGCTTGTTTCCCATGTCAGTAGGAAAACATCCACAAGTCTTTAGCTGTTATGTTTGACGTTAGCTTTAGGTTTTTGTCGATGTTCTCTATCAAGCTGAAGTTCCCCTACATTTCTATTTTCCCGAGGGTTTTTAATCATTAATTAGTGTTACATTTTATCAAATATTTTTTCTGCACCAATTTATATGATCATGTAGTTTTTCATCTTTAGCCTATTGATATGGTGGATTACACAGACTACTTTTTGAATTTTGAACCATCCTTGAATCCCTGGAGCAAATCCCACTTGAACAATGTGTATAATCCTTTTTATAAATTCTTGGATACTACTGGCCAATGTTTTATTAAAAATGTTTGCAACCATGCAACCACACTTAGAGAATTTGGTCTGTAGATATTATTGTGTGTACTGTCAATGTCGGGATTTTTAAAAAGAGTAACACAGGAGTCATAAAATGCATGAAAGTGTCCCCTTTTATTTTGTTTTTTGGAAGTGCTTGTGCTTATTATGGTATTAATTCTTCTCTAAATATTTGGTAGAATTCTCCAGTAATACTATTTTGGTCTGGATTCAGTTACTTTGGTAGTTAACATAGTTACTCAAATGATTTGTACCCTATGGGGTGAGTTGCTGCAGTTTCTTCATCTTGAGGAACTGGTCCATTTCATTTCAGCTGTCAAGTTTGTGGGTGTGATGATTACTAACATTCCCTTAATGTCCTTCTGATTTCTGCATGGTCTGTAATTATACCACTCGTCTTGTTTAATTCCTGATATTAGTAATTTGTGTTTTCACTTTACTTTTTAAAATTTGTCTATCTTGCTAGACATTTATCAATTTTATTGATATTTTCAAAATTGTTTCATTAATTCTGTATTGTTCTGTTACAAATTTTATTGATTTGTGCCCTTGCCTTTGTTGTTTCTATTTATTTAATTTATATTTATTTTACTTGCTTTAAATTTATTTTCTGTTCTTTTTTTTTAGTTTTTTGAAGAGGTTTTATAGATTACATTTTCTAAAATAAACATTTAGTGCTATAAATTTCCATCTCAGTACTTCTTTAACAGCATACCAAAAATTTTGATACATTGTATTTTTCATTTCATTCAGTTCTTAACATGTGTTTATTTACTTTGCCCCTTTAATTACTTAGACATAAATTGTTTTATCAATTATTGAGAGATGGGTGTTGATGTCTCCAAATTGTGGATTTGTGCATTTATCCTTTCAACTCTGTCATTTTTTGTTAAATTTTTTTTGAAACTGTTGTTTGGCACATATACATTTAATATCATTACGTTACCTTATTGATAATTCTTTTATCATTATATAATGCTTCACTTTGTTCTAGTCATATCCTTTGCTCTTAATTGATTTTATCAGATATTCTTATTTTTTATTTTTATTAAATTGTAATTGATTATACATATTTGTGGGGAACAGAGTTGAATATCAATACCTGTGTAAAACCTGTGATGGCCAAATCAGGATAATGAGCCTGTTCATAATTACAAACTGTAATCATTCCTTGTGTCCATTAACCCAGTTCCTCCTCCCTCCCATCTCTAGTAACCACACTACTCATCTCTTCTTCTGGAATTCAAACATATTATTGAGATTGTGCTTTCCTTCTTTCTCTCCCTCTCTTTTTCTGTCTTTCATTCATTTATTTATTAGCTCCCACTTATGAGTAAGAACATGTGGTATTTCTATTTCTGTGCCTGGTTTGTTTCACTTAACATGTTTTTCTCCAAGTTCATCTGTGCCACTGTGAATGGCAGAATTTCATTCTTTTTTATGGCTGAGTAGTATTCCATTGTGTAAATTTACCACATTTTCCCTATCCAGTCATCCATTGATGGACATTTGGATTGGTTCTTTATCTTGGCCATTGTAAATAGAGCTGCAATAAATATTGAAGTACAGGTATCCCTTCAACATGATGAATTCCATTCTTTGGGGTATATACCCAGCAGTGGGATTGCTGGATCATCTATCTGTAGTTGTTTCAGAAACCTCCATACTCTGTCCCATAAAGACTGTACTAAATTTACAGTCTCACTGACAGTGTAGGAGGGATCCCCTTTCTCCACATCCTTGCCAGCATTTGTTATTCCCTGTCTTTTTTTTTTTCTTTTTTGTGACCGGTAAGGGGATCACAACCCTTGGCTTGGTGTCACCTGCACCGCGCTCAGCCAGTGAGTGCACTGGCCATCCCTATATAGGATCCGAACCCGCGGCGGGAGCGCCACTGCGTGCCCAAGCGCTGCACTCTCCTGAGTGCGCCATGGAGCTGGCCCATTCCCTGTCTTTTTGATAATAGCCAATCTAACTGGGTAGAAATAATATCTCAATGTGGTTTTGATTTGCATTTCACTGATGATAGTGATGGTGAGCATGAGCATTTTTTCATAAACTTGTTAGCCATTTGTGTGTCTCATTTATGGCCATAGCACTCTGAATGAACCCAATCTCATCTGTCTGTGATTTTGATGTCACAATGTTTTTGGTCTAGTCCGGCAGTTCTCTGTGTTGTTCTGAATAGGTAATGTCCATGGCTTTATCTTCAAGCTGATGAATAGTTTGTTCATCTTCATTCTACTGTGCAGCCAATCCACTGAGGCTGTCTTTCTTCCTCTCATCTTATTTTTCAGGTGTATAATTTAAATTTGTTTCTCTGTACATCTTCTACATTTTTAAGTGAGCCTTTCTGTTGCTTTGTTGAGATTTTCTGTATTTTCATTCATTTCAAGCATGTTTGTAACTGTTCATTGAAGCATTTTCATTGTGGCTTCTTTAAAATCCTTGTCAGATAATTCTAGCATTTGTGTTATTCTGATGTTGGCATCTGTTGATACATTTTTTTTGTCCTCAACCTGCTGAGAATTCCCTGGTTCTTAGCATGAAAAGTGATTTCAACTGAAATATGGATATTTTTAACATTATTTATGAGTCTCTGAACTTTATAAATCTTGTATTTTAGCAGGCCCTCTCTGACCCAGTCCAGAGAAGAAGGGAAGGGATGCCATCTCATTACTTCTAGGCATGCGTGGAAGTCCAGGTTTTCCATTTGGGCTCTGTGGACACTGTGCTGGGTAGGGTAGCAGACTTTCTTTTTGCTGGTTAAGTCTGGTAGTGCAGGTCACCACTGGGCTTCCTCTGACACGACCCCAGCAAGAAGAGGGAGCGGTGCCTCCATACTACTGTCTGGAGTGGAATTCTGAGTTCCATGTGGTACCTATTGATCACAGGGAGGGAGATCTGCCACACCTGACAGGGACGGAAGTCCCAGCCTCTCACGCAGCCTTTTCTGAAACTGCCACAGTAAAAATGTGGGGCATTTGATTACAGCTGAGCAAGGGTGGGATCTAAGTTCTCTGTGTGGCCTTTGCTGGTGTGCGTGGTGAGGCGCTGCAGCTTTTCTGTGGTGTTAGACTGGCGTGGAGTGCTTATTATCTAAAGATTTTGCCTTGTTAGGCTATCTCTGTTTTGGTCCTTCAGCTGGACAGAGTTATCTTTCCATGGGCCTTTTCTTGTGTGTTCCTGTCATTTCCATGTTGCTGGTTTCTTCACACATAAAAGAAAACCCAGAGTACTCACTGCCATGCCATTTTTAAATTCCCTTATTTTTCTTACTTTGCAGAATTTGTTTATGTTTGTTTCATATAGACTGCCCAGGGTTTTTACGGGAAGTTAGCAGAAGGAATAGGGAAAGTGCTTCTATTTTCTTTTTTCCAGAAGTGTAGTTTTCGGAATAGTTTTAAAAGTAATATATTTAAATATATATATTAAAAGTAATATATTAAACGAGTCACTAATTTGAATGATTGTATTAGTATTGTTATTTTAGTACTGATTTATTTTTGCTAATGTATATCACTAACATTGATTTTTAATGATGACTAATCATGCAGCTTTTAAAATTTGGTCATAAGATTCCTTTAACAAATTTTATGATTCTCAAAAATATTGTTTATTCAATGAAAAGTTTTTTAAGCCTCCAACCAAGTTCTTATAGGCCTAACAATAATAGGCTTAATTTTATAGAAGTGTTTTGTATGCAGAATTACTGTTTTATGCATTAACATTTGTATTCTGTTATCTAGAAGTTTTATAATTATGGGACTGATTTCTTAAGCCTATTTCAAATATTGTATTTAAAATCATCCACTCAGGATCACTTTTATTACTTACTTGCTTATAAACTCCCCTTGGATTAATCTGAAGGTAGAGAACTGTGCTATGATTTAAAGATCAATGCTGAGTCCTTTCATATCCTATAACTGTAAATACAAATTAAGTGCATTGGTGCAGAATGAAAAAAAAATCCAGATAATTTAATTGTTAATTATTACAAAAGTAAAGCTTATCTAAGGAAAAAATATTTGGCAACTACCCCTAGTTTCACAGACTCAGACACTGAGCAACCAGGAATTTTTAACTAGACTTTTTATGAGTAGTTCAGCTATGTGGGCCCTCACGTTCTTTATCTCAAGACTGCAGGGAAGTGGGATTTGTTATCAGACCTTGCTGCCAATGTGCAGTATGCACTGATCTAGAAGCCTCAGCAAAAAAACACATTTCACTAGCAACATGATAAATACTTTACTTACCATATCCATTATTTGCTGTCTTTCTCCCCCACTAGAATATAAGCTTCCCAATGGCAGGAGTCTTTAATCTACCTGTTTTACTACAATAGCCTGAGCAGTTAGCACAATGCCTGTTCCATAGTCGGTGCTCAATGAACATTTGTGAAATGAATTGAGTAATCACATATGCAAATGAAAAAAAGTGATTTTTCCTCCCTTCTGCATTGTACCAATAATTTTTTCAAAAACGTTTTGTGTTTTTCATGAATACTCTTTTGAAGACCATTGGTAAAATAATTTGAAAACTGACTCTCAATTTGAGTTTGTCTGATGTTTTCTTGTGATTAGACTGGTGGTGTAAAATTTGGGAAAGCATACCACAAAGGCAAAGCATCCTTGTAGTTGCATCCTTTCAAGGGGTATGTGATACCGACATGGCTTATTAGTAGTGATGTTTAAGCTTGATCATTTGGTTGATGTGGTGTCTTCTAGGCTTCTTCATTGTAAAGCTACTATTTTTTCACCTTTCCAAACACTATTGCTTAGAAATAAGTCACTATCTCCAGCCACACTCAAAGCAGGTGAATTAAGGTCCACCTCTTGAAGAGAGCAATATCAAATAACTTGTGAGCCTTTGTTAAAACCACCATAGGGGCAAGGCAATTCCATCTTTCATCCTCGTAGGGTTCCAGCTGTGTCTGACAATTAAGTTGACATAAGATAGGCTAACAGAAGAAAAGCATACAAATTTGATATACATTTTATGTGGCATGGGAGCCCTCTTAAGGAAATGAAGATGCAAGAAAGCAGAATCGGTGACTTATATAACGAATGGGACAAAAAGTAGTAGGCTGTGAAGAAGTAACTAAATTATGTGGGGAAGCTTAAAATACAAGAATTATTCTAAAAAGTGCTTTGCAGAATTCTCTTGGATTTGACTTCTTGTCCTTGAGATTAAGAATGTTGCATCTTTCATGAGAATTTCACCTTTAACTCTTAAGAAACAGCACAAAGATCAGAATGATCTTTTTGCACCTGCTGTTTTTCAAGTGTCTCACTTAAAGAATCAATATGCCAGAATAACATATTTTTAACTCCTTCACCACTGCCATCTGCAATTCATGTTTGGGAGAGATAATTTGAGCTCTACACAGCTGTCCTAGTTTTCTTAAAGTTTTGTCCATCAATTTTAACATTCATCAATGAATTTGGGCTACAGTTAATATGATGGTGTTCCAATAGTGATTTTCTACTTCTCTCCTTCCTTCTAAAGATATTACTTAGAATTCTTCAGTAAGGAAGACTTATCCCTTTCCCCTCATTTATTTATTCAATTGTGTGTTTACATCAGTATGGACCCATGAATTTTTATTTTACTCTGACTTATAATATAATACTACTGCTATTTATTGTGTTGGTCAAATTCTTATACTTTCGGTATTTAGAAGATCTTTCAGGTAAGTTTCTGTGTCCTTTTGACATGGCCCCATGACCTGTTATTATTATTATTATTTTTTCAACTTCCTTATTTTCAGGTACTACAACATGCTCCAGGAAAATATAGCATTTCCCATGCCATGATTTTAGAATCAGCCATTTCTCCAATGATCTCTCTTTGCTTAACTGAAGACTGGTCTTAGAAATCAGCATTGGGTTCCAGGAGTTCTCATTGTCACTGGGGTGCCATTCCTTCTAGACTAGCACAGTGACAGAGCTAAAAATTAGTTATGTGTACTAACCAACGTATTTTTTATCTGTCTTTTTATATATTAAGGTAAAGTTAATATGAATATTTCTGACTCTATTCCAGTTCTCTAAGGTTTCTTTCTAGCCTCTCCTTCCCCCTTGCTTATTTGTAACTTCTTTCAAAAGTTTCAAAAACTTTCTTATGTAAGTTTTGGCTTAACATATAACATTTTAAAAATAATCAATATAGGGGGGAGAGAAGAAGACACAACAATCACAATTCCTTGAGGTTGATATGACAAGAGAACAGATATGAGGTTGCTGGGAGGGAGTGGGAATAGGGAGGAGGGAGGGAGGTTTCGCTCATGGGCCACGATAATCAACCACATTGTATATTGACAAAATAAAATATATTTTTAAAAAACCTACTAAATATTTGATCTTATTTCTATATGTTATAAGTGATTTATACAATTCAAAAGAAATGCAAAAAAAAGTCACAAATAAAGCTACAGAAAATTTTTTAAAGTAAATAAATAAATAATAAATATTTTTAAAAATCAATATACTTAACTCTATTTATCCGATATTTGTTAAAATAACAATGTTCTCTATAGGTGTAAGCAAGTGATTTGGCAACATTCAAGACCCATTTATTCATTCATTGCTAGCAACTGAAGGGGGTTTCCTTACCCTGATAATTTCTGTGAAAGAAAAATCTACACTCACATTGTATCTAAAGTTGAACAATTGAACATTATCTTAGATTGGGAATAAGGCCATCACTACTTTTGTTTTTTCGGCCTTGCACTAAGTTTCTAGTCAATGTTATAAGGTAAGAAAAGAAAAAGAAAAGACTTACATATTGGAAAGGAAAAGAAAAACCATTTTATTAATAAGTAATATGAGCATATAGGATGGAAATCCAAAGGAACCTTAAAAAACTAAAAACTATTAAAAGTAATAACTGAATTTAGAAAAATCACAAAATACAAAGTAAATATACAAAATAAGTTACACTTTTTATATTAGCAATGGACAGTTGGGAAATAAAATGTAACAAAATATATTATGTATAATGACAACAGGAAACATTAAAAACTTAGGGATAAATTTAAGAAAATATGTGGTAGAGTAGCATTTTAAAAATTGCGAACAATGTTGAGGTATACAATAGTAAAGAATATCTAAATAAATGGAGAAATATACTTCTTTTTATGATTTGAAAGTCTCAGTACTGTTAAAAAACAAATTTTACCCAAATTGATCTATGATTCAATAAAATGTTAATATTTGTTATTTGTCTGTAGAAATAGATAAGCTTATTTAAAAATTATTTTTTTAAAAAGGCAATGGACCTAGAATATTCAAAATTATTTTTGAAAAAGAAAAAATTGTAGAATTCTACCTAATTTTGAAATTTGCCAAAAAATAATAGTAATCAAGACACAGTGTTTTAAACAAAAGAAAGAATAGGTATATTGATCAGTATAACAGAACAGTGTCTGGATATAATTTCATAAGTATTTGCCAGTTAGATTTTTTTTTTAACAAAGATGGAAATGAAATTTCATAGAGAAAATATAGTCTCTTAGAAAATGGTGTTAGAACAGCTGGATATCAAAATGGTAAAACAAATTTTGAAACTTATCTCACTCCGTATGTAACACTTAACTAATTATATCATGTACCTAATTGTAAACACTAAAATTATAAACTTCAGGTAGAAGGCTTAGGAGTTTGTTAGTTTCTTTGTATGTTTCTTTGCAATGTTAGGGCAGGCAAAGTTCCTTGGATAGGACAAAATGGGCAAACCAGGAAAACAAATGAAGTAATAAATTGGAATTCATCCAAATTAAAAGCTTGTCTTCTTCAAAATATACCACACAGAAAATAAATAGCAAACCACTGACCAGCATAATCTGGTTGCAAAACATATGTATGGCAAAGGATTTTTATTCAGAACCTATAAAGACAGCTTGGCCAAAGAGTCCAGCAATTTGTTATAAAATTAATCCCACATCCCACCATTTAACCCAACAATTTTACTTAAAAGAAATGAAAATGTATGTCCACATAAATAGTTATACAAAATGTTTATATAAGAATTCTGTTCATAATAACCAAAACTTGGAAAATAAAATCCAAATGTTCATCAATAGGTAAAAGGATAAATGAATTGTTGTATATCCAGCTTGGAAAACTCATCAGCAGAAAGGAATGAACTACAAAGACACAACAAAATACATGGCTCTCAAATATTCTGCTTAGTGGAAAAAAGAAAGGCTCACTTTATGCACACAGTATGGTTTCATTTTAAATAAATTCTAGATAAGGAAACTCATTCATATTTACAGACTCCAGTCCAGTGCCAGCTGAGGGCCAGGGCTGGGTGAGGGTCTTAGACTGAAAAAGGCAGGAGGGAATTTTGGGGTGGTACAAATTTCTAATCTTTGTTATAAAAAAGTCACCAACCGTACAATCTAAAAAGGTAAAATTATGCCCAAATAAAGTTGATTTAAAACTCTAAGCATCTCCTGAATCCAGAAAGGTAGTTAGATGCAGTATTTCTTATAAGTGGATGTTCACATCACTCCCTGCACAGCTGCAAGTGAGTGTATGTATTTTTTTTTCTTTTCGTTAAATTTTTATTTTGTCAATATACAATGTATTAGATTATTATGGCCCATCACCGACACCTCCCTTCCTCCTCCCTCTCTCCCCTCCCACCCAAGAATGTCCTTTCCATTTGCTTGTAACAACTTCAAAAAAGTATAGTTGTTATATCTTCTTCCCCCCCAACCCGGTTTTTTTGTGAGTGTGTATGTGGGTGAATTAATTTGTTTATTTTTAGCTCCCACCAATGAGTGAGAACATGTGGTATTTCTTTTTCTCAGCCTGACTCGTTTCACTCAATATTATTCTCTCAAGGTCCATCCATGTTGTTGCAAATGGCAGTATTTCATTCGTTTTTATAGCTGAGTAGTATTCCATTGTGTAGATATACCACAATTTCCGTATCCACTCATCCGATGATGGACATTTGGGCTGATTCCAGCTCTTGGCTATTGTGAAGAGTGCTGCAATGAACATTGGGAAACAAGTATACCTTCGACTTGATGATTTCCATTCCTTTGGATATATTCCCAGCAGTGAAATAGCTGGGTCATATGGTAGATCAATCTGCAACTGTTTGAGGAACCTCCAAACCATTTTCCATAGGGGTTGCACCATTATGCATTCCCACCAACAATGTAAGAGAGTTCCTTTTTCTCCGCAACCACACCAGCATTTATCTTTCAGCATCTTTTGGATTTTGGCCATCCTAACTGGGGTGAGATGGTATCTCAGTGTGGTTTTGATTTGCATTTCCCGGATGCTGAGTGATGTTGAGCATTTTTTCATATGACTGTTGGCCATTTGCATATCTTCTTTAGAGAAATGCTTACTTAGCTCTTTTGCCCATTTTTTAATTGGGTTGCTTGTTTTTTTCTTGTAAAGTTGTTTGAGTTCTTTATATATTCTGGATATTAGTCCTTTGTCAGACATGTATTTTGCAAATATTTTCTCCCACTCTGTTGGCTGTCTTTTAGCTCTGTTAATTGTTTCTTTTGCTGTGCAGAAACTTTTCAGTTTGATATAGTCCCATTTGTTTATTTTTCCTTTGGTTGCCCATGCTTTTGGGGTCATATTCATATATCACTTTGGGTAGTATGGCCATTTTCACTATGTTGATTCTTCCAATCCAAGACCATGGGCTATCTTTCCATCTTCTTGTATCCTCTCTAATTTCTCTCAGCAGTGGTTTGTAGTTCTCGTTATAGAGATTTTTCACATCCTTGGTTAGCTCAATTCCTAGGTATTTTATTTTTTTGGTGGGTATTGTAAATGGGCAGGCTTTCTTGATTTCTCTTTCTGCATGTTCACTATTGGTGAATAGAAATGCTACCGATTTTCGTGTGTTGATTTTGTATCCTGCTGCTGTGATGAACTCATTTATCACCTCCAAGAGTTTTTTGTTAGAGGCTTTAGGCTGTTCAGTATATAGGATCATGTCATCTGCAAACAGGGACAATTTGACTTCATCTTTTCCAATCTGCATGCCTTTTATTTCCTTCTCTTCTCTGATTACTCTGGCTAGTACTTCCAACACTATGTTGAGTAGGAGTGGTGAGAGTGGGCATCCTTGTCTGGTTCCTGTTCTTAAAGGAAAAGCTTTCAGCTTTTCCCCATTCAGGATGATATTGGTGGTGGGTTTATCATATATGGTTTTACTTATGTTGAGATACTTTCCATCTATACCTAAATTATAGAGGGTTTTCGTCATGAATGAGTGTTGAATTTTATCAAATGCTTTTTCAGCATCAA
>NW_007735181.1:0-1892 GCF_000696425.1 Galeopterus variegatus | reverse complement strand
TAGAGAGTATTATGAAAGCATGTAACAGAGGATTCAAGCAATTCAGTAATGACAGAAATAACACAGCTTAACATACATTTTATTACCAGGTTACTACGTTAGGTACATTACATATTCTATCTTAATTAATTCACACCACTATTATTATCCTAATTTTCAGTTAAGGAAACTGAGGCACAGGGAGACTAAGCAACTTGCTCAGGGCTTTGCAGCTAGTAAGTGGTGACTCTGGGATCTCCATCCAGGCAATCAATTTCTAGAGAACCTATATGAATTCTCTCGCCAGTAAAAGTTTGAGATCCCCAAAACTTTTGTGGAAGACAAAAATAACAGGTTCTACTTCTAAGTAATTCTGCTCTCCAGTAGAAGCTGAAATGCATTGGCTTTATAACCAGATAAGAATGTGTGTTAAATTTTTAAATTTCTAAAACAGAACAACATCTTTAAATTTTCTTCTTATACGATTTAGAAGCTATGGCTCTCATCTCACACAAGAGTATGTCTACTTCTAGGAACCTGTTAAAGATAGGAAAATATGCAAATTGAATTAAACTACCTCAGTCTAATATTTAGAAGTCAAATTTTTAAAAAAATCTATTTTTTAAAAACAGTACCTAATGGGAAACTTTTTCCTTTATTGTAATTCTCCTAGTTCTAAGCCCACATACATATTGATAATCAAAAAGTCAAGTACACGCTGCTTGGGAGCGCGGTGGCGCTCCCACCGAGGGTTCGGATCCCACATACAGACCGGTTCCCGCTCACTGGCTGAGCGAGGTGCGGGAGCAACACCGAGGGTTGCGATCCCGTTGCCGGTCCCGGTCCGGTATGGGCGCGACACTGAGGGTTGTGATCCGTTGCCGGACACGGAAAAAGACAAAGAGAAAAAAAAAAAAAAAGTCAAGTACAGAGAGAGAGAGAGAGACCGCGCTCATGAGGGCAAGCGTTGCGGTAGAGACACCAGTCTGAAGAGAGATCTGCTGTGGGTGTGAATGAAAGACGGCAGAGATAACAGGAGTGCAAGGGAGGGCACATACAAAAGACACTGTATAAAGAACAACCTGATTTGGCCAAGAGGTGTTCAAGGGAGGGAGAGGGAAGGACCCACATGGTTCTGAGGTGTCTGGCCCGTATACCTGGAAGGCTGGGGAAACTACGATGCCAGAGAGAACATAGGAGGAGAGAGCAGATGGGCTGGTGAATAACCTTCACAGACTCTCATTTGATCAGAATGAGAAAAAAGTGAATATGTTAAGTAAGACTAGGAAAGTAAAATTAGGCAAGGGATTAATAACATAAACAACTTCAAATATCTATTCTTCTTGATTTTTTAACTCATGGCTCAGATGTTAGGTTGTCATTAGGATTTACAGAAAGACATCCTTGAGTTTTTATAACAGCGGGCTATAAAAATAGCATTGTATAACATGTAATATTAGAAGAGAAAAGCATTTCTTACTTCCAAGGCTCTGCTAGAATGAGCTTGGGAAGAAGAGTGTTTACTGTCTTTCCAATTTTAATTTATTCTCATTTCTTGATGACAGAAGTAAAGGCGCTAGAAAACTGAGGTAAAGAATAATGTTTTTTTTGGGCCGGCCCGGTGGCGCACTGCTACAGTGCGCCGCTTAGGAGCGCGGCAGCGCTCCCGCTGAGGGTTCGGATCCCACATACAGAGCGGTTCCCGCTCGCTGGCTGAGCGAGGTGCGGGTGCGACGCTGAGGGTTGTGATCCCATTGCCGGTCCCGGTCTGGTGCGGTTGCGACGCTGAGGGTTGTGATCCGTTGCCGGACACGAAAAAAGACAAAAAAAAAAAGAATAATGTTTTTTTTTAAAAGACTAAACATCATCTTGGCCTAAGCTGCTTCAAAGAAAACCAGGAATAAAATACAGTA
>NW_007735180.1:78803-81340 GCF_000696425.1 Galeopterus variegatus | reverse complement strand
CTCACTGGCTGAGCGTGGCGCGGGTGCAACACCGAGGGTTGCGATCCCGTTGCCAGTCCCCAGTACGGACGCGACACCGAGGGTTGCAATCCCGTACTGGTCAGCAAAAAAAAAAGACAAAAAGGAAAAGAAAAAATTATTTATTTATTATTGGTACATAGTTGACTGTACATATCTGTTGGGTATGGCATTGAATATCGATACCTGTGTGCAATATGTGATGATCAAATCAGGATAATTAATATATTCATTATTATACAAAGTAATTGATTTTCATGGACCTTTACCAATTCCTCCCTTTCCTACTCCACCCCTTTCCCACCTCTGGTAACCTCAGTACTGTTTTCTTCTCCTAAAATTTTAATGTATTATTGCAATTATTGTATATCTCTTTCTTTCTTTTTTTAAAATTTTTTAGCTACCACTTATGAGTGAGGACGTATGATATTTCTCTTTCTATGCCTGGCTTATTTCACTTAACACAATTTTCTCTAAGTTCATCCATGTTACCACAAATGGCAGAATTTCATTCTTTTTTATGGCAGAGTAGTATTCCATTGTATAAATAAGAAGGAGGAAGGATGCCTGTTCTCCATGTGGGAAGGATGAATGAGTCAGAACAACTTTCACAAAGTGGTGATGGCTGCGTTGGGTCATGAAAGATGAGTCGCTGCTTACCAGCAGATAATAGGGCAGGAAATAGCATGGGAAATTATTCTCGAGCTGAGAAACAAGCAACCTATCAGAGACAAGAGCTCCTCCAGACAAGACTAGCAGTGATGGCTGGAAGATATGGTGTTTGTAGACAGCAACAGGAGGTGAGACTAAAAACACAGAAGCCAGCTGAAAAGGGCCTTGTACTCCATGCCAGAAGTTTGACATTTATCCTGCAGGCAAGTGAGAGCCATTGAAAGGCCTAACAGAGAAGTGACCTGCTTAGTTTAGGTTTGGGACACATCACTCAAGCTTTGGATGTCTTGTGTGATAGAGTCCTGAAGGTAGGCATTAGCCAGACAGCTGAAGGTCATCTAGGGCAAAGAAGGAGGTTACTAGAGCTTACCTAGGATTCCTGATGCCATGCCATGATGTCAACCTCACCCTTTTCTGGCCTCAGGTGAGACAGCCACTTGGAAGTGGGCACACTCAGCAAGCCCTGACTGGCTCTCTGATAACACTCTGATGGACTGGGTGGACCACAGGCCAGCCAAGTGATAAACAGAGGGCATGCTGATTGTGTGCAGTGCTGCTTTACAGGGTGGAGAGGGCAGATGTGTCTCTCTGCACATCATCTGCATCTCCTCTGTTCTAACATGGAATCTCTTCACCTCCCTGTCTGTTTATCACTTACCCACATTTTATACATGCTGACAGTACACCTTACTTTTAGCTTGTGTCTATGATTCCCTCCACCTCACTGACAAGCACAGGCCCCATCAGTTCTCCCTGTTTTCAGAGCTGGTGGGAAGCCAATCAGTCTTCTAATTTATATGGGGAAGCTGCAAAATTCCGACAAAGCTCATGAACTGTCAACATTTCAAAGGCAGCTTTATAACTCCCAAAAGACATAGTAATAAAAAAAATCTTTGCACAAGATACCTGCATTTAAACAACAAAAAAAATGGCACTTCTCCTTTAGGTTCTAATCTAAGGGCATTTTATCTTCTCTTATAAGAAAAAAGCTACATTTCTGATAAGAAGGGATAGAGAAAAGAAAGAGAGAGAAGCAGAAAAAAAGGGGGAAAGAAGACATTGTTTCATGACCCATCTATTCTTTTTCTAGTAAATATAATACAATGAATATTTGAAATAATGAGTTTAGTTTCCTGAGTTCTAAATCCAAATTTCAAGTATTAATGAGAGGTTATTATGATATTCCCAAATTATTAAGCATAAAATTAGAGGAGGATTCTAGGCTTTCAAAAGGCTGTAAAGGAGTCCAGAAGACCAATGAATAATTAAAAATAAATAAACAGGAAAAGTAAACCAATGAGACAGACCTGGCCTTGGAACTTTGAATTTTCATGAACTAAACCACAGTATCCAAAACGCAACTAGTTATCTAGAAAAGCCAGTGTCGGGTTGACCCCATGGCTCACTTGGGTTCGGATCCTATATAGGGATGGCCGGTGCGCTCACTGGCTGAGTGCGGTGCAGGCGACACCAAGCCAAGGGTTATGATCCCCTTACCGGTCACAAAAAAAAAAAAAAACCAGCTGTATTCTTAGGGCTCCCTCTTTTGTAACTTAGTTCATTTTTCCCTGAATTGGAAATAACAAGGTGGGAAGTAACAGAGGATTGTGAGGGTTTTCAATTTTTGTCTCAAGCAGTAACTACCTAAGAGGCAGGAGGCTGGTGAAAGACCTATGAGAATTATACTATGTAAGATTATATATTTTTAAATAAATTTCATGGTATATATTTTAGGTAAACAATGTGATGTTATGGGATACATATTAATAGTAAAAAGATAACTATAGGGCCTGCCCGGTGGCGCACTGCTACAGTGCGCCGCTTGGGAGTGTGGCGGCGCTCCCGCC
>NW_007735180.1:75856-77803 GCF_000696425.1 Galeopterus variegatus | reverse complement strand
GGTTATGATCCCCTTACCGGTCACAAAAAAAAAAAAAAAAAAAAGAAAGAAAAGAAAAGAAAAGCAGGTTTCTTTCTCTTTGTCATCATTATTATTATTTTAGACACCAGCTGTATTCTTAGGGCTCCCTCTTTTGTAACTTAGTTCATTTTTCCCTGAATTGTAAATGACAAGGTGGGAAGTAACAGAGGATTGTGAGTGTTTTCATTTTTTTTTTTTTTTTGTCTCAAACAGTAATTACCTGAGAGGCAGGAGGCTGGTGAAAGACCTATGAGAATTATACTATGTAAGATTATATATTTTTAAATAAATTTCATGGTATATATTTTAGGTAAACAATGTGATGTTATGGGATACATATTGATAGTAAAAAGATAACTATAGTGAAGAAGCACATTAACATATCTAGTTCCTCGTATACTTACCAATTTTTGTTTGGTTTGGTTTTATGGCAAGAGCAGCTAAAATCTACTCATTTAGCATGAATCCCACATACAGTACAATTTTATTGTGCTGTGGTCCTCATGTTGTACATTAGATCTCTGGACTTGTTCGTTCTGACTATGCTGCACCAGGCTCCTTGCTGCTCTGTTGTCCTTCCTAGCCAATATAGTTTTCCCTTTATGTTTGCATTCAAAGTTCTTTTTAACTTTATTTCCTCATATTAGTGTGTTCAGAAAAGGGAAGGTGCTTTTCCCTAGGTACCAAACTTCTCTAGAAATAAGGGAATTCTTTTAGGTAGCCCTTAAGTATCAGTTAATACAGACATCAAATTAGTCCAGGTTGTCTCTTGGATTAGGGACTATATGCATCACAAAAGAAAAAGGTGTAAATATTCCCTCAATTATCTTACTCAGCACTTCACTACTGGCGAGAGCCCTGGCTGCCTCTTTTGTAAATTGGTATCCCAACTATGTGGCTATTACTTAGGACAGCAAAAGGGGTGGTTAGAGCCTTCTTGGAATCTCTGATGTTATAACACAGCAGCAGTTCTTAATTTACTCACACCGATTATGCTTAAATATATTTAGAATTGCATTTACCTCTTTAAATTCATTTTTATATGATATATACTGAAAAAAAACATCATTTTCTGTTTCATATTAGTCCTCTTCTATTCATTAAGACTAAAACCACACAGTGTCTCCACTATTCACATTTGCCAAAACATACCTATGTTGAGGATGTTGAACTACCAATTATAAATACTGTTTACAAGAAAGCAATGTTTGGGGAAATTTAATCTAAATAAAAAGAATTAGAAAAATTTTATTATCAGCTTGAAATAATTTAGTGATATGCAAAGTTGTTTTCCAATGAATGGCGCTATAATTAAGTCAAGAATTAATAGTTATTCTCAACTGTTTAACAGAAAGAATAAATTATCCTTGGAATAAAGAAGATGTTATGGTCTTGTATGTACAATAGTACTTAAGTATCTGTATAATTCTATAATTCTATAGATTAAGAAGATCCAGGCAAATGAAACATTTCTATTCACAGGCAAAGAAATTGTATTTAAAATAATTTACTGATTCTGGTTTAGTCAAGTAAGACTAGATAATACATGGTTGTAATAATATATTATCTAGCACTATAATTTTTCAAGATGAATTATATAATAATTACAGAGTCTATGATTTCTAATACCTAAGGTGCAATCTGTTCTAACAGTACATTAATGGTGAATGTAAAAAGCAGTGAATATGAAATAGTTGATTTAGAACCCCCACTTAACACTATCTAGCTTCTAAAATATAAGTACATCTGTGTCATGCATTTTTTGAAATAGGTAATTTTATTAATTATTCCTTCTCTGAAGATAGAACTGGGTCAAATAAAATCTACATCAGAGACAAGACTTATTTTGTTGAGGCTTTTGGGAGATATGAGTTTCCTACTTCACTTTTCATGATTTAGCCAAATGTATTTAGCCTCCTTTTTTTT
>NW_007735180.1:72989-75301 GCF_000696425.1 Galeopterus variegatus | reverse complement strand
TTTTTTTTCCCTAAGGCCCTTGGCTGAGATTTTTTAAAAACCATAGAATAATGGTAGTAGAAAGAATGCTGAATTTGAAGTCAGATAATCTAAACCACTTAATCTTTGCATGGCTTTTTGCAACTTGTTTAGCCTCAAATTTTAATTGATAATACTTGCCTCCTAGAATTTTTCTATAAGATTTAAATAAAAGAATAGGTGAAAAAGTGCTCAGTAATGTATAAAATATTGCACACAGGTGTTTTAACATTCATATCTTTGTTGAGAAAGAGATAAGAAATAGATACTGAAAGATTGACCATAATTTATGAACAGTTTATGGGAGGGAGGAGGATGAGGGGGAAGAGGGAGATGGTATTTTCTGTAAACTACTGAAAGCTGCAGGTCAGTCCTTTCACTGGTCAGTAAGTTATCTGAGAAACAGACATGGAATAATTGCAATGTTCGGCAACCTTCTCCTTGTTGATAGCACAGCCAGTCAAAAATTACTTATTTGCCAGATTTTAAATCTTTGCAGAAATTAAAGACTGTTCATTTAGCACTAGGGTCTATAGAACCCCAAAGACAAAATCTGAATTTTCTATGCAACAGCATAATTGAATGCAGCTAATCTCAGTCATCTAGTGAGATTTATTATTGAGGACTGGGGTAGATGGAGAGGAGAGAGGAAGTGATGAAACCCAAAACTTCTGTTTATACACATATGCTTAATTTGTATTTCCCAAATTTTTACTTTAATGAGAATTGTTCGGACAGAATGCCTTAAAAAGGATAGAGAAAATATAGACAGGAAATGTAGTAAACATCTTGGGGTTTTTGTTTTGCTTGTTTGTTTTTTTCTGCCTTCTAATGTTGATTTGGGAGAACCATCCTTTCCCCAACTTTTAGCTCATGAACACACATGAGACTGGCTCAGCCCTCAACTCCTAGAGTGGAGCATGTCATTTAGGCTTACACCAGTCAGAGTGATTTTTTCAACCCAAGGTAATTGGTTCAGAAATAAACTTGTTTCCCAATAGAACTAATAAGATGCAATAAAACTTTAGCTGAAAATTCTAGGGAAGAGGGACTTAACCTCCTCCTAGTATTTAGTCTGGAATGGCTGGGCCTTTTTCTTTCAAAAGGAGAAATTGTATCTGAATGAGAATACAGCCAAGTCAGCAGGATGATGCCAGGAGTGGGAGGAAGAGAGACCATAATCTGCAATAAACTGTTTCTGAGACCTCCCCTTACCCCTGGAATGTTGAGGTAAGCTCCCCTTTTGCTTAAGTCTGTTTGCATTGGGTTTTCTTTCACTTACAAGGAAAAGNGTAAGCTCCCCTTTTGCTTAAGTCTGTTTGCATTGGGTTTTCTTTCACTTACAAGGAAAAGAGGTATAAATGATAGAGAAATGGAAAACTAGATTATGAAAACCAAAAAGTTATGAATAAGCCACATATTTAATAGAGATAAAAAATTAATCAAATGCCATCAAAAGCCACTCACATACATTCAGGTAAAGCCATGAGTCAGAAATTAGACCAAACACGGTAAGTTAGAGAAGAAATAATATAGCAGGAATCTGGATACACAGATGCCCAGAAACCAAGCAAGCAAGCAGATAAAAACCAGATAGATTTAGGTACTAATGGGCAAGGCCAACCCAGAGTAGCCATTCAATAAATACTTATTTATTAAATATCATTAATAGTAAAACAAGTGATCAAAAATCACTTGTTTAGAAAAGACATTTAGAAAGACTTTGGTAAAGACATTTATTCCAAAGGACATAAGGACTTACCTGTTCATAGCAGGAAGTTTCTTGATGAAGTAGCCACGTATCACAGGCAAAGCCAAATTTGACTGATAGATGGCATCTGGAAAGTCTTTGTACCTGATTGAGAGAAGCATTGGTTTTGATCCACTGACCCTCTCCACACTGCCAATAAATTGAAAATTTATCTGCTGTCAGGCATACATTACAGGTGATTCAGGTTCCTGTTGGGAGGTGCTGGAGCAAGAGTCTAGTCCTTATTGTCTAGGCAAGTTTAGTATGAAATTCAGACTCTGCCACTTGCTAATTGTACTAATCTGGCCACATTTTTTTTTTTGCATCCATAGAATATGACAAAGAACACACTAATTTGTTGGGTTGCTATGAGGGTCTGTTGCTGCAGTGTTCATTAAATGCCTGGTGCAATGCTTAGCCCAAAGTTCGCACATAGCAAGTGGGAGCCATGGCTGGGGTAGTTGCATCTATCAATATCATTTTCTAAGATCATTCCTAAACAATCATACAGACCTATTTTGAAAAGGGAGTCCTCTAGTTTAGT
>NW_007735180.1:71954-72840 GCF_000696425.1 Galeopterus variegatus | reverse complement strand
CTAAGATCATTCCTAAACAATCATACAGACCTATTTTGAAAAGGGAGTCCTCTAGTTTAGTAAAGTGTAGAAAAATAGCCATAATATATTCATATTTCATTTGGAAAATACATTTATCAAAGCTAAATCTATTCCCAGTTTTGATATTAAGTAAAAATTGTACTTTTCCCTTTTCTTCTATATCTTTCTTTAGATGTTGGCATCACTACAAATTACCAAGCCCAATACCCACTGTACTTTACAAACATAACATGATCACAAAGGTTAAGAGAGAGTTGAGAATTTTTAATCTTGGCTGAGAGAATTTCAACTCTTTACCTGCAGGAATATATGAACTGCAGATTGCACATATGTGTTTTCTTTGGAAAAAAAGATGCAGAACAGAAAAAGCAATAATTCATCTGGTGATGATAGTAAATATCCTCATACCAGAAACTGAAGTTTCTCATTGAAGATGTCAACTTCAAACGGATCATCTTAAAGATTTATTTTCTTTTAGTTTTATTGATTCCCTGATTTGATTTCAACAGTAAAAAGCCAACAAGGTCAGGGGCTATATCTTTGTTGATTTTAATTGATGGCTTAGTAAAATGAGAAGATGCATCACAGAGACAAAATATCTGACAACAGCCTTGTGATAACAAAATACTACCTCATTGGCCCAGGTTGGTGGGTGGTTACCCCATTGAGACATGCTGGGAGGAGGGAAGAGGGACACAGCACTGTGCTGACCTCCCCCTAAGAGGGTTCAGTATTTGGTTTATCATTCTTGAAGCAAAGATGTAAATTCAAGGGGGAGCAAGAAATGAGGCAGAAGCATAGCTATTGGTAGGCATTTTGATAAGTTCCTTACACTATAAATCATTTGCTATTGGTAGGACTTTTG
>NW_007735180.1:68959-71219 GCF_000696425.1 Galeopterus variegatus | reverse complement strand
GCATAGCTATTGGGAGGCATTTTGATAAGTTCCTTACACTATAAATCATTTGCTATTGGTAGGACTTTTAATAAGCCCTTCACATTATAAATCATTTTGTTCATATGACCGGCCTGTGAAGTCAGTATTATTGTACCTTTTTGCAGGGAAGTGCCTTTCCCATGATTACACAGCCACTTGATTCCACATATATCTTATACCAAAGACTTTTTAAACACTTTATTAACATCTTTCCTTTTGTCCATTTATTTATTCTTTCAACAATTTTTTTCTTTCAATCTAGTTTTTTTTTAATATTTAAGTGACAAAGATTAAATATATTCAAATATACAATGTGATGATTTTGTGTACATTTACATTGTGTAATGATTACTACAATCAATTAATTAACACATTCATCGCCACCCATACTATTTCTTAAATCCCCAGAATTTGTTCATCTTGTAACTAAAAGTTTGTACCCTTTGACAAATATCTCTCCATTTCCCCACCTCCAGCCCCTGGCAACCACATTTTACTCTCTGCTTCTATGAGGTCAACTTTTTTAGATTCCACATGTAAATGACAGCACATAGTATTTGTCTTTCTGTGTCTGGGTTTGTTTCACTTAGCGTAATGTTTTTCAAGTTCGACTGTGTTGTTACAAGTGGCAAAATTTCCTCCTTTGTCCTGGCTGAATAATATTCTATTACGCACATGTGCCACAGTTTCTTTATCCATTCAGCCACTGGTAGATGCTCAGGTTGTTTTCATATCTTGGCTATTGTGAACAATGCTGCAATGAATGTGAGGTACAGACATCTCTTTGAGGTATGGATCTCATTTCTTTTGAATATATACCCAGAAGTAGGGTAGCTGGATCATATGGTAGTGGTTTTTAGAAGCATTTTATACCATTTCCCATAATGGCTGCACCAATTTAAGTTCCCACCAACAGTGTACAAGGGTTTCCCTTTCTCTACACTCTTGCCAACACTTGTTATCTCTTTTCTTTTTGATACTAGCCATCCTAACAGGTGTGAGATGGTATATCATTGTGATTTTTGTTTGCATTTCTCAGATGATTAACGATGCTGAGCACCTTTTTATGTATCTGTTGGCCATTTGTACGTCTTCCTTAAAAAAAAAGTCTATTCAGGTCCCTTACCCATTTTTTAAATTTGGTTATTTGTTTGTGTTCTGTTGAGTTGTGTGAGTTCCTTACAGATTCTGGATATTAACCCCTTATGAAATACATGGATTGCAAATATTTTCTCCCATTGTGTTGATGGCTTTTTCATTTTGTTGGTTGTTTGCTTTGCTGGGAAGAAGCTTTTTATTTTTTTCATTATAACTCTTTTATTTTATTTTCTAAGTAATAAACAATGTTTAGAGCAGTTTTAGGTTAACAAAGAAATTGAGCAGAAAGTACAGTCAGTTCCCATAATGCCCCCCTCCCCAATACACACATCTTATTATTAACATGTTACATTTGAGCAGTACAATTGTTACAGTTATGAACAAATATCGATCTATTGTTATTAACTCAATTTTACATTAGCATTCTTTCTTTGTGTTGTACAGTTCCATGGGTTTTGCCTAATACATAATGTCATGTATTCACCATTACAGTATAATACAGAATAATTTCCCTAAAAATCCTTTGTGCTCCACCTATTCATAGCTCCCTTTCTCCCTCCCTCCCCCACTGAACACTGACAACCACCGATTTTTTTTCATTACCTCAAACATTTACCATTTCTTTGTGTTGTGAACTTTCAAAATCTTCTCCTCTAGCTAATTAAAAAGATACAATAAATTGTTGTTAATTATAGTCATCCTACAGTGTTATAGAACTCGAGATATTATTCCTCCAGTCTAACTGTAATTTTGTATCCATTAACCAACCTCTTACTATCCCCCGTTCCCTCTACCCTTTCCATCCTCTGGCAAACATCATTCTAGTCTCTACTTCTACATGATCAACTTCCTTAGTTTCTATATATAAGTGAGAAACATGCAGCATTTCTTTTCCTGTTCCTGGCTTANCAGTAGTGGGATTGCTGGATCATATGGTAGTTCTATTTGTAGTTTTTTGGTTTTTTTTTTTCCTTTTTTTGTCTTTTTTACTGACCAGTAATNCAGTAGTGGGATTGCTGGATCATATGGTAGTTCTATTTGTAGTTTTTTGGTTTTTTTTTTTTCCTTTTTTTGTCTTTTTTACTGACCAGTAATGGGATCGCAACCCTCAGTGTTGCGCCCATACCGGGGACCGGCAATG
>NW_007735180.1:52470-68027 GCF_000696425.1 Galeopterus variegatus | reverse complement strand
CTCCCTCGGCCAGTTGGCGGGATACGGTCTCCACAGGTGATCCAACCCCTCGGCGGGAGTGCCGCCGCACTCCCAAGTGGCGCACTCTCCAGTGCGCCACCGGGCCGGCCCTCTATTTGTAGTTTTTTGAGGAAACTCCATACTCTTTTCCATAATGGCTGTAATAATTTGCATTTCCACCACCAGTGTTTGAGTTCCTCATTCTCTACATCCTCACCAGCATTTGTTATATTTTCTGTCTTTTTGATAATAGCCATTCTAAGTGGGGTGAGATGATATCTCATCATAGTTTTGATTTGCATTTCCCTAATGATTAGTTATGGCTGAGCATCTTTTCATATACCTGTTAGCCATTTGTATGTCTTCTTTTGGGAAATGTCTATACAGGTCATTTATCCACCTTTTGATTGAATTATTTGTTTTGTGTTGTTGTTGAGTTGTTTGAGTTTCTTGCATGCTATTGATATTAACCCTCTATTAAATGCATAGTTTGCAAATATTTTCTTCCATTCTGCAGGTTGTCTCTTCACTCTGTTGATTGATTGGTTGTCTCTTCACTCTTTTGCTGTGCAGAAGGTTTTTAGATTGATATAATCCCATTTGTCTATTTTACTTTTGTTGCCTATGATTTTGAGGTTCTCTTCATAAAGTCAAAATATGCTACAAAGCCACCGTAACCAAAAAAGAATGATGATGGCATAAAACCAGACACACAGACTAATGGAACAGAATAGAGAACCCAGACATAATGCCATGTATTTACAGCAAACTCATTTCGATGAAGGTAACAAGAATATTTATTGGGGAAAAGACATTCTCTTCAATAAATGGTGATGGGAAATTTGGATATACATTTGCAGAAGAATGAAACTAGACCCCCGTATCTCACTGTATACCAAAATCCACTCAAAATGGATTAAAGACTTAAATATGAGACCCAAACCCATGAAACTACTAAGAGAAAACAGAGGGAAAATGCTTCAGGACATATGTCTGGGCAAAGAATTTATGAAGAAGCTTTTTAATGTAATGCCTGAAACCATAAAACTCCTATAAGGAAACATAGAAAAAAAGCTCCTTGACATTGGTGGTGGCAATGATTTCTTGGATATGACAACAAAAGCACAGGCAACAAAAGCAAAATTAACAAGTGGGAAACATCAATAAATATTTGTTAAACCTTTTCTTTGTGGTAAACAAGAGATCTTGTTCTTAAGAAATGTACATTTCAGGAGGCGTGGGGGAAAAAGACAGTAAATGAATAAAGGATGAAAATATTCAGATAATACATGCTATGGGGGTGGGAGGAAAAGCAAAGTAAGAAGGGACAGAGTGTAGCAGAAGAATGATCCTATTTTAAGGAGGTGTCGCCACAGAGAAGGGTTAGTTGATAAGGTAACAATTGAGCAGAACTTAAGGAAAGTGTTTACACTAGCCTTGTAGACATACAGAATAAGATTCTCAGGCAGAGAAAGTAACAGGTGGAAAGGATCTGAGGCAGCAGCACCATCTATGACATGTTCAAGAAATAGCAGGAAATTCAGAGAGATCAAGAGTAGTAGGAGATAAGTTTAGAGACGTAGTGGGGAGACAGATCCTACAGCCATTGCAACGAATCATGCTCTGAGTGATGTGGGAGATCCCTGACAAATCTGGATGAAAGCCATGGCATAATCTGACTTGCATCCCAAAGGCTTGCTCTTACCTCAGTGCTAAAAATAGGGGTTAAGTGTAGAAATATGAAAATTCATGAGGAGGCCATTGCAATGATCCAGGTGAGAAGTAGTAATAGTTTGTACCACTGTGATTGCAGAAACCAAAGAATTTACTGATAGATTGAACATGGAGTCTGACAAAATGAGAGGATTCAAAGATTGCTCTACGTTGTGAGACTTAAGCAACTGTATTGAGTAAATTAAATATGGAACAGTATGTCCATAGTGTCAAGAGACAGACATAATGCGAAAACGCCTAGACAGCCCAAGATGGGGAAGGAATAAATGAAAGGATAAGGAAATGAAGAGTGGAATGAAGAGAGAGGAAAGACAGACCCTGAAACCATGATTTGTGTTGACATCGACTTTGAAGACGAAGTGTTAATAGTTTGTGAGGAGACCCTTAAAAATTCTAAATGAATCCTACTTATGTGCAACTCTTTGAATCATTGTAAAAAGCAACTTTACAGACAGAAATAAACCAGATGACATTATTCCATCAAAAAGAAGACTAGAATAAAGTAGAAGTAAAGATTCTCATCTGTTTTATGCCATTCTCAGAAGTGCATTTAAGCTGGCAGTGAGCGTGGTGCATGTTTGCTTCCTAAAGAACTGAACCACAGATGTTTGCTATGGTAAAGGCAAGGGCACAGGTTAATCTGAGCCTTTAGGCTTCAGAAACATTTACAACAACTTTTATGATAAACTATCACTGACCTCAAAATGTTGTTCTCCTCTGTGGGTACATATTTGATTTTTACAAATCTGAAATCATTTGGAGGCCACCCTTATGACAAGGCCATTCAGATCAGAATGAAGGATGAGGCTCAGAAAATGAGATGCCGTCATAAAGCAACAAAACTGCTTTCTTTGTGTGGCTCTGAATTTACTTCCAAACATATCTTGAGCTGAGCATCAAAATAAGAAATTTAGCTAGTCTCTCAAAATGATTTCTTTAAAAGATAGCTCTACTATGGATACATCAATCAATGCATTATTTGATAAACCTTATGTCATAGTCATCAATTTAATAAGATATTGCAATAGAAGGACATATCTTGAGCTGAGCATCAAAATAAGAAATTTAGCTAGTCTCTCAAAATGATTTCTTTACACTTGATCTTAGCCAAAAGGCCGAGAAGCGATCAAAATGATTTCTTTAAAAGATAGCTCTACTATGGATACATCAATTAATGCATTATTTGATAAACCTTATGTCATAGTCATCAATTTAATAAGATATTGCAATAGAAGGGGGCAAATTAATTAGTAAAAGCTCCTCGATTTTATTTCTTGATTTATTTTGATGAGTTTCTTGGGTGGTATTTTTTAAATGTAGAAAAGGGTTATTAATAATCCCATTGGTAACTGTGAAATGTCTGAGTGTTCAAGTACAATCTGAAGCTCTTTATTTATTCTAAAAAGATTTACAAAAATAAAAAGAAGAAAGAAATAAAACGAAGATGCAACTCCAGCCAAATTGAGAATTCGCTTTTCACTCTTACAAAAAGGATGTTTTTCCCCTCTGTCTTGTATTCCTTTTTATTTTCCTGGCTGAAAAGAATACAAGAAAAACACACTGCTCAAAATGACCTGAGACTGAAAGAAAATAATAAAGTCAAGTGATAGGTTACAAATGAGAAAAAGAGTCCAACAAATGAAATATCTAATGACAGTGAAGATAAAGAGAATGTGTAGGAGCAGACAAAAGAAAAGGCAGTAGAAGAAAGACACACAGATTAAATCACAGACAGGGCCTGAAAATTAAATGCCCCTAACAGAAATCGGCTTTCAGAGAGATAAAAAGAAAATGGGAACTGCAGACAGGAAGGGATAAGTAATGCAGCCTATTCCTTCACAGAGCATAACCTGGGTTTAGAGAAAAGAGGTCATTAATATTGCTTATCCACTGAGACATTGTCAAGAGGGATCAACCGAACAGGCCCTTCAGTCAAAGTACAAAGCCGGTATCTGCACAGGGGCCATGAGTCTCATAACAAAGCCAGCATGTGGAAGAAGCTCCGGATTGAGAAACAGGAGACCTGGAATCGAATTCTAGAACTGTTATAACTCACTGATGCCTTTAGGAAGTCTCTGGGACTTGGCTTCATGATACATAAAATGGAAGAATCAAGCTAAATGATTTCTAACATCCATCTGGATCTAGTGTTTAATAACTTATACAGCATCTTCCGTTAAGTACCTGGTATTTGACCTAAAAATGGTAAAAGGAAAAGTTAACCAATTTCAGACTTCTTGACCAACTTTTTCAATTTCTCTTCAGTTTTATTCCCTGGAAGCAGTCTTTAAATTTTTTCAAACATATGCTCGTTACTTTATTAATGTGTCCATCTTTCAAATTTTATTTATTAAATTTGTTAAATCCCATCAGTTTGGCAATACCTATAAAGAAAATGTGATCATTTTTCCTTGTTGCTCTTTAGCACAGCATTACAAGATTTACAGAATTAGCACATCTTAGAGCATTATCTATGAAATGTCAGTCTTCTATAACTGGAATTTCTTTATTTCAAAGTATGTTTGTACTGGAATAGATCTGAGAAAATATTTAATGATTATTTCAGAAAGGAATTATCAAATGATAGAGCATTATCTATGAAATGTCAGTCTTCTATAACTGGAATTTCTTTATTTCAAAGTATGTTGGTACTGGAATAGATCTGAGAAAATATTTAATGATTATTTCAGAAAGGAATTATCAAATGATTTTTTTTTAATTTTATATATTTATTTATTTATTTAAATTTGTCAATATATAATGTAGTTGATTTTTATGTCCCTTTACCAATTCTTCCTTTTCCTCCCTCCCGCTCCACCCACTCCATAAACATCATATCTGTTCACTTACCTTAACAAGTTCAAGGAATTACTGTGATTGTTGTGTCTTCTTCCCCCCACCCATTTATTTGTTTCTATATTTATTTATTTACTTTAATTAGCTCCTACAAATAAGTGAGAACATGTGTTATTTCTCTTTCTGTGCCTGGCTTATTTCCCTTAATATAATTTTCTCTAAATCCATCCATGTTGCTGTGAATGGTAATATTTCATTCATTTTTTGCAGCAGAGTAGTATTCCATTGTGTAGATGTACCACATTTTCCTTATCCACTCATCTGATGGTGGTCATTTAGTCTGGTTCCAACTCTTGGCTATTGTAAATAGTGCTGCAATAAACATGGGGGTGCAGGTACCCTTCGACATGACTTTCATTCCTCTAGGTAAATTTCCAGCAGTGGAATAGCTGGGTCATATGGTAGATCTATCTGTAATTGTTTGAAAAAAACCTCCGTGTCATTTTCCGTAAAGGTTGCACTGTTTTGCAGTGCCACCAACAATGTAGGAGGGTTCTTTCTTCTCTGCATCCTTGCCAACATTTATCATTCTCAGCCTTTTGGCTCAACATAATTGGAGTGAGATGGTATCTCAAAATGGCTTTGATTTGTATTTCCCAAATGCTGAGTGATGTTGAGCATTTTTTTCATGTGTCTGTTGGCCTCAAATGACCTTTTTTAAGGAACCAGCTTCCTTAGTACATTTAAAATATATTGCAATTTATAAAAATTCAGTTTATATATAACTTTTCTATATCATTAGTTACTTTAAAAATCTACACTTTCCACCTACATATTTCACCAAAATTACTTAAAACTGTCATTTGAAGGTATTTAATTTTAAAAGATGATGACCTGTTTAATATGGCTAAAACTGTAATGAATATAAGAGAATGTAGCAGTAGAGTAGAGAAGGTCCAGAAATAGATTGGTCATTAACTAGCTATGTCATTTGATGCAATTATTTCAGTGAAAGATACAATAGCAAACCCAGGCATTCACAAGAAGCAAATTTTCCTCTTCTCTTACATATACACAGAATATACAGAAAAATTAGAAGAATGTAAAGAAGCTAAATGTTTATATTGATTACTCTAAAACATTAAATGTTTTAAAAATGTCAGAATGTGGAAGATAAAGTTTCTATTTTCTGGGAAATTCACCTGTTACCAACCCTACCTGCCATCCTGACCCAACTAAGCCAGATAAAAAGATTGCTTTTGTATTACTTCCTTTATACTTTTTTAAAAATGTCAGAATGTGGAAGATAAAGTTTCTATTTTCTGGGAAATTCACCTGTTACCACCCCTACCTGCTGCCATCCTGACCCAACTAAGCCAGATAAAAAGATTGCTTTTGTATTACTTCCTTTATACTTTGAGAAAAGTTCTCTACTTTTAATAATTGTAATTTGGGTGATTTAGTGATTACATGAGTCCTAAAGACATTATTGACCTTTAAGATCTAATCAGATATTCAATCTGTAAGAAATTGATCTAAGGAAATAATCATGGATGGGTACAAATACTGACACACAGTGGTATATACATTTTGGCATTGTGTATGTATTTAAAAATTGTAAGTAACCTACATATCAAAAAGTCATATAGATAAGTAGATACAGGTATAAGTACAGATATACGTATAATTACATTCACACTATGCAAAACTATACACAAAATTTTTGTCTCAAATATTTAAGAAAGATGCTCACAAATCAAAAGATGCTCGGAAAATAATGTTTAAGGGGAGGAGCAAATTGCAAGAGTAAGAAAAGTATTATTCCATTGTTGTTTTCTTTAAAACTGCATGTGAAGTAAAAAATTTGGATAATACACAGCAAAATGTTAACAGAAGTTACACAATGGTGAGATTATAGCTGCTTTATGTTTTTCATTTTATTATACATATAGTTTTTTATAAAGATATAAACAATTTCAAAATAAACAATTAAAAATATAATGATTAGTCTGAGGAATTTCTGGTTGCACAGTTTCTGTTCTCAAGCAAAATGGGTTTAAATTTAACAGGGTATTCTCCTGAAGTTGGATGACTTTGAATCTAGTGCTAACATCACTAACTCCTGGGATGACATCAGTTGTGTATTTTATTATTCCATCTTAACTTCATCATCTAACAAAATAAGACAGTCTACTTTACATCTCAAGACTTCTGTCACTAACAACATTCTACATGCAATGACATTGACTCATCTATCAAATAATTATAGGTCATTTTCTTAGTTTGGAAGAAGAAACCAACTCAATGTGATAAAAGCATGATAAAGGAAAACGTTGAAATTAAAGTAATTACAGAGCAATTTGGAAACCATCTTTAAAAAGTCCTATCTCTGCTCTTTTCTACCATAATAAAAGTATACATTGTTCTTCCCCAAATATTTAAAAGACTAACTTCTAGATGAAATCCTACATATCTAAGAGGAAGAGGAAACAAAGGCAATATTTATCTACCCTTGATTAACAAAAAATATAATTTACCTTTTAGAGTGTGATTGAAAAAAAAAAGAAAAAACAAAAAAGAAAACCCACTTACCTTTATGTAACAAGTACTTAATTATTTTTTAAAATACTAATCAAAATATATTGGGCATCTTTTATTTTCTGCTCAATATTACTGTGCACCTAAAACTGTTCTAAAAAATAAAATCTATTCAAAACAACAATAGCACTGTACCAATATGTCAGCCTTTGTGAAAAATTATTTTTCAGGAAATAATTCTCATAAAGTATAAAAGTTAAATAATTTAATTCAATGGCAAAATCTTGGTTTCTTGCCTATTTAAATGAAGGTTAGGTCTTACCTGCTTGAATATTCCTCTTCCACAGATCTCAATTGTATTATTCAGTTGGGCTTTCTTTTCTACAAGACAGGTCAAACAGCTCAAACACATTATCTGGCTACAACAAAAGTACACCTTTCTGCTTTAGCTTTAGTATTTTTACCTTCCTATAGGAAAACAAAAGTCAACTTCAAATAGATTGAGGAAATTGAGGTCATGTACCTCTCACTCGATCAATCCTATTTTCCCCTAACTGTCCATTGATTTTAAATATTTAAAAGCTCAAGAACTAACTTTGTACAATCAAACTAAAAAGGGCAGTCATTTCAAGCCCAGTGCCAACCAATTTGAGGAGATCATAGCGTAGGTCGGAAAAAGGCAGGACAGAGGAACACTTCAATGTATCATCCCAAGAACTGATAAGATACAGAGTCAGTTATGTAGCTTGCCTTTACCGCCACCAGTATGAAAAAGGGAAATTAAAATATAAGTAATGTCTAGAAAAGGGGAAAAGGAAAAAAAGAGTAATGTCATATATTTTTTAGGTGTGACATTACATGATCGTATAGGTCAAGTGGATCTTTAAAACTTTCCAGAGGTACAAAAGTATTCTCCTAGTCAATACACTCTGCCATTCTCTCCCAGGTCCTTGCTATTCAATATGTAGCATTGCTTTGTGCTTGTTTTAAATGCAGCATCACAAACTGCACCCACACTCAGTGTCAGAATCTGCATTTTAACAAGACACTCAGGAGTTTCATATCTACATTAAAATCCTAGAATCTTTATCCTAGATAACTATCTTACATTGGCTGCAAATGCTCAGTCTCGTTGGGCGATTCCTGATTACCTGCTTAACTTCTAACATTAAGATGCCTTAATGTTCAGTCTTCAGACCTGTTCATCATGTACATTCACCACCTCAGTTTAGATCATCCAGTCCCATCCCGTGAAATACTTTCTAGAACTGAAATGGCCAAATATGTATTCCCAGTCACAGCCTCTCCCATGCACTTCATATTTTTGCATCCTCTACTGAGTATCTCCACTAAAATGTGTAATAGGTACCTCAAATTAAACACATCCAGAAGACAACTCTTCATTCTCTGTCAGTCGCTCCCCAGCCACCAATCTACTCCTGCCACAGGATTCTCTATCTCAGTAAAGGTAATTTCATTCTTCATATTTGTCAAACCAAAATCTTGGAATGATCCTGACTCCTTTCTCTTTTGTGCCTTACATCCAGTTCATCAAAATTTCTCCTGGCTGTATCTTCAACTATATCCAGAATCTGACCATGTCTCTCTTCCTCCATTGCTGCTATTCTAGTTAAAACTGCCGTTGTCCTTCACATGAATTGTACTGAAAGCCTCCTACTGATCCTCCCTTCTTCATCTATTTATTCACATCGTGGTTACAGTAATCTGCTTGAAACCAGTCAGGGCATCTCCTCTTCTCATAACTGTTCAGTGGTTTCCCATTCTCACTCAGATCAAAATCAGTTTGTTCCGTAGCTGACAAAGTCCCGTGTATTCTAGCTTCAGCCTCATTATCTGCCTTTTTTCCTACCTTTTTTTCCCTGCTCAGTTCCCTCCAGTCACTCTGGCCTTTTTGTACACCTTAAATAAGCCAAATATGCTCTCAATCTACGGACCTCTGTACTTGCTGTTCTTTCTGATTGGAATGTTCTTCCCCCAAATAGCTGTATGATCAGCTTCCTCATTTCCAAGTCTCCTAATAAAGTCATTTCCTCACCACAAAATATCTCCACTCCATCATCTATTCCTCTATTTCTTCTATCCTGCACTTACTTCTTATAATACTTACCCCTACCTGAAATAATTTTTCCGTGTGTATGTGTACATGTGTGTTATTGTGCTCAGCGCATAGTCGGTGATCAATAAATATTACTTTTATAAAATAGTAAGTAAATTATTAGGTCTAGTCATGATATTCCTGAAAATATGAGGATGAGATGAAACTTTTTAAAATAAAATGCCACCTGGCTTTATTTCTGACTTGAAATATAATGTTATTATTTTATAAATATTAGAAAATACAAAGGGAGCATATATTTAGGAAGATGATACTAAGCCCATTGTATTAGTCTGGGTTTTCCAGAGACACAGAATCAATAGGATATTTTATAATTATATGAGAGGGATTTATTAGAGGAATTAGATCATGTGACTATGAAGAGAAGTTCCACAACAGGCCGTCTATAAACTGGATGCCAGTAGTGTGGCTCAGTCAAAGTTCAAAGGCTTCAAAACCAGGGAAGATGATGGTGTTCTTGGTGTAAGTCCTGGAACCCAAAGCTGAAGAGTCTCGAGCTCTGATGTCCACAGACAGGAGACAAGAGTATATCCCAGCTCCACTGGATCAAGAGAGGGCTTCATCTCTTTCCTCTGTCTTTTGTTCTCTCCAGACCCCCAGTGGATTGGATGGTTCCCACCCACACTGAGGGTAGGTCTTTCCCACCCAGTCCACTTAGACGCTCATACTAATCTCTGCTGGAAACACCTTCATGGAAGCACTTAAAAAGATAGCTTTACCAGGTTTCTCAGCATTCCTTCATCTAGCCAAGTAGACACCTAGAATTAACGTTCACACCCATCATTCAGAAAAAGTGATTATCAGCATTGGTATGTTTTGTTTTTCTCTGTTTTGCTATATATATATTTTTATGTATATACACAAAATGGAAATTTTTATGTATACAATATTCAATCCCTTTTCACCTCACATTATAGCATAATAATTTTATATAAAAATGACTTAACAGCCATTTAATGATCATAACTTATAAGCACCATAAATTTTTAGCCATTCTGTTACTGTTAGACATTCAAGAAAGCTATTTCTAAATTTTTACTATTTCAAGAAATAGCGAAACCTCTCTGTACATAAATCTTTATTCATATTTCTCTTTTCTTGAGACAATATAACAGATTGAATTACTGCATCAAAGAGAACATTTGTAGGACTCTTAATGGATATAACAAAACTAACGTTCATAAAATTGTAATAATTAACATTCCTCTAAATAGAATCTGAGAATTTAGACGTCATCATACCCTTGATAGTCTAAAATTTTTCATTAAAAACTTGCCAATTATATTGGTAAAAATGATATTTCATTATTGTTTTAATCAGAATATTTTAATACTATTGAGGTTGATCAGCTTTTAGTGTACTTTGAGACCAATTCTTCTACCCATTCTCTACCCGATACTCCTGAATCTCAGGAAAAGTATCTGTAATGGAGGCATGAATCCTGCTTCTGCAGAAAGAAAGAAAACACGTCAAGTTTATTCATTAGAAAGAGCCTCTTGCCAAGCATCCTTTCATCATTCTTTTTTGAACGTTGACCTGACCTAGTGCTGTCTTGAAATTGATCCAGCCAACACCTAATTAAGGGGGTGTGTTTTGATGATAAATAAGCCACACTATAATTTATAATGACTTTGTTTCAGGAAGTATTTGCCTATGGGAAGATGAGATTCCTTGTCTGTGAACTCAGAGTTTTTATCAGAATCTCCAAATTAACTCAAACGTATTTAACACAAGAATTATATGTCTCAGATTTCCCAAGACAACAGGCCCAAAGCACAATTTATGCATAGAAATAATAAATGATTATTTGTTTCAACATGATTTGCAGGTCACCGTTAAATCTTTTCAACTGAAATAATTTACATAACTTATCTTCCACAGTGTCTCAAATTTTGCTGTGATAGAGACCCTTTGGCTAATGAATTTCAATGCCTTCAGTTGTGCATCTATGCACCAGAAACAAGAATTAATACAGGATGCTCTTTTAACTCACTATCAACTTATGACTTTTTGATCCATCTCTCATGGAAACTTACAGATAAAAGAATTGTAGCTCGTAAGGAAGGATATTTCAGAATGTAAAGCATTATTCTAGGAAAAGGAGGTTTTAGTGAGATTCCAAAGTTGGAGATGGGAAGTTGAAGGGATCGCTGAGACTAATAATGCATTGGGAAGTAAATTGGTCATGCCAACCCAAATAGCTATATTAAGAAATATTCTGGAACTAAAAACAGATATAGGGGGAAATAATACAGTCAAGAAATGAAAATTTCTGGAACAGACAGAGGAGAAGAAAGTAATATTACAGGTGTTCTATATTTAACTACACTAGGGCAATGCTTTTCAAACACGAACTTGCATTAGAATGTCCTGCAGGATTTATTAAAACACAGATTTCTGGGTCCTAACCCCAGATTTTTTGACTAAGTAGATCTGGGTGGGGCTTGTGTATTTGCATGTGATGCTTATGTTACTGGTCAGAGTCCAAACTTGAAGAACCATTGGTCTGGCATGTTAGATGTCACCCACTTACTGGTAAGGACTGAAAGAACTTGGAGTTGAAAAGTCTATTACTTTTAACTGTCTGATGAAGATTGGACACATTCAACCTGCTCTAGGACCTATAAAGCAAAAATCCTTACATAATTCTGCTACAGCATAAGGAACTCTTAGAGAAAGTTCTTACAGAACTTTGCAGACTAGTAACACCAAATTTAGCAGAAGAATGTGATTTTTTATTATAATTATGTCCCACACAATATTTATGTAAAATTCAAATTTAGCCAGGAATTCTGTATATCTGGCAACTCTATCTCTGACTAAACAAACAGTGTGGGAAAGCTCTGGAAAAGCAGAGTGAACTTATTCCATGTTGTAAACCAAAGATACAGAGAACATTTATACTCCAGTAAAGAAGAGCAGAATATGAAAACCAGAAAGCAAGCCCATTTATAATAGTCACCGAGTGAACTTATTCCATGTTGTAAACCAAAGATACAGAGAACATTTATACTCCAGTAAAGAATAGCAGAATATGAAAACAAGAAAGCAAGCCCATTTATAATAGTCACCAAAAAAAATTAAATACATAGGAATCAGTTTAACCAAGGAGGTGAAAGACCTCTACAAGGAGAACTACAAAACACTGCTGAAAGAAATTAAAGAAGACACAAAGAGGTGGAAAGACAAACCATGCTCTTTGGATGGGAAGAATTAACATTATGAAAATGTCCATTCTACCCAAAGCAATCCACAGATTCAACGCAATCCTCATCAAAATTCCAATGATATTCTTCACAGAAATAGCAATCCTAGAATTCATATGGAACAACAAAGGACCCAAACAGCTGAAGCAATCATGAGAAATAAATAAATAAATAAATAAAGCTGGAAGCATAACACTACTTGGCTTCAAATTATATTACAAAGCTATTGTAACCAAAACAGCATGGTACTCATAAAAACACTCAGATCAATGGAACAGAATAGAAAATCTGGGAATGAATCTGCATACTTACAGTCAACTGATCTTTGACAAAGGCAGCAAAAACGTACACTGGGGAAAGACTGTCTCTTCAATAAGGGAAAACTGGACATCCATATGGAGGAGAATGAAACTAGACTCAAACCACTTGCCATACTCCAAATCAGCTCAAAGTGGATTAAAGGCTTAAATATAAAACCCAAAACCATAAAGTTTACTTAAGGAAAACATAGGAGACACACTCCAGGAAGTAGGGCTGGGCAAAGACTTTATGAATAAGACCCCCAAAGCACAAGCCATAAATGAAAAAATAAACAAATGGGACCATTTCAAACTAAAAAGCTTCTGCACAGCAAAAGAAACAATGAACAAAGTAGAATGACCACCTACAGCATGGGAGAAAATGTCTGCAAACTAACATCTGACAACGGATTAATATCCAGAATATACAAGGAACTCAAACCACTATACAGTAAAAAAAAATAAAAAATAGTAATCCAATTAAAAAATGGACAAAGGAGATGAATAGACATTTTTCAAAGGAAGACATACAAATGGCCAACAGGTACATGAAAAAAAATGCTCGGGCCAGCCTGGTGGCGCACTGGAGAGTGTGCCGCTTGGGAGCGTGGCGGCGCTCCCATCGAGGGTTCGGATCCCATGTGGAGACCAGCTCCCGCTCACTGGCTGAGCGTGGTGCGGGCGCGACACCGAGGGTTGCGATCCCGTTACCAGTCAGTAAAAAAGACAAAAAGGAAAAAAAAAGAAATGCTCATTGTCACTAGTCATCAGAGAAATGCAAATCAAAACCACATCAAGATATCATCTCACCCCAGTTAGACTGGCCATTATTAAAAAGACTGAGAATAACAAATGCTGGCAAGGATGCAGGGAAAGGGGAACTCTTCTACACTGTTGGTTGGACTGTAAATTAGCACAGCCATTATGGCAAACAGATGGAGGTTCCTCAAACAGCTACAGATAGAATTACCATATGATCCAACAATCTCACTACTGGGTATATACCCAAGGGAATGGAAATCATCATATTGAAGGGAAACCTGCACTCCCATGTCCATTGCAGCTTTATTTACAATAGCCAAGTTATGGAACCGACCTAAGTGTACATCAGTGGACAACTGGATAAGGAAAATGTGGTATATATACTCAATGGAATATTACTCAGCCATAAAAAGGAATGAAATTCTGTCATTTGCACCAACATGGATAAGTCTGGAGAAAATTAGGTTAAATGAAATAAGCCAGACAAGGAAAGAGAAATGCTGCATGTTCTCACTCATAACTGGTTGCTAAGAAAGAAAAAAAAAGGAAAGGAGGGAGGGAGGGAGGGAGAGAGGGAGGAAGGAAGGAAAGAAAGAGACCACAACAACATGTTAAACTTAAAGGAGAGAAAAAGCTAAGAATACTAGAGATGAGGGGGAGGTAGGGAGGGGGTTTAGGGAGTGATAGGTCGGGTAAAGGGTGTAAAGAAAATTCGCAATTTGTAATAATGAATATGCTAATAATAAATAAAAAATTTTTAAATAAATAAAATGAACAAATATTTCAGAAACACCATAGGACTGAATGTGTGACTCATAATCCATCTTCCCAAAATAGATGGTGCTCAGTTCTGTTTAGCAGGCTGCATAAGTAATAGGGCAACAAGGGATAGAAGCCCACAACTGGGTAAAAAAAATCAAAAAAATAAAGTGGGTGGGACTAAACCTGTGCCACTTCTATTTCACTCTATCATCTTGACCTTTTTCTGTAATACTCTTAAGCATTCAGACAGCAGAATAAAGGAATGATGGAAAGCTAAAAGCATTTCCTTGTGTGATACTGCACTAGCCCATACCAAATAGAAAACTCTAGATACCTCAAAAAATTCATTTTAATGTAGAGATTTGATTGAAAGGAGATGAAAAAATTGGAGGAGTAAAGGGGGAAGGTAAGTTTATTTCAAAATTTATAACTGAAAGTGGCTGCTCCCTCCTGTAGGACTGAAGCAGCTATGCCTCTGGGCCCATATCACTATTGCATTGGAAATGCTGTCATTGGATCTGAGCTTCTTTATCTGGAACCAAGGCAACAACCTGACAGTAGTCATTGCTACTGTCTCCACTGCTTCTGGCGATACCACTGCCACTTTGCAAAGCACTGCCAGAAGCTAGAAAAAAATGACTTCTTTTCTCCTCCTTCTAATCTCACTACAGTATTTTCCCACTGTGTGAACATGACAGGAAGCCAGCTGGCAAGGGAATTTGGAATTTTATAGGCTTCCAGCCCTGGCAGGCAAGGGAAGAGTCTAAAAGGGAGAACATGAAGCTAAGAGAACACAGACACCACTCCTGGTGACTCATTTTCATACCCACCATTCTTCCCATATCCCAACTTCCGAACAACAACCTTAAAAATTCAGGTTTCCACACAACAAAAAAACAGTTATCTTTTATAAATCTGAAGACAGACTCATTCATTTTTCCCCAAAAGGGTACAGATTAAGTCAAATACATGACTAGATAATATTAATTCCACTACCAATTTAGTTACAAGCCCACCTAGATATATTATTACCTAAAGGCTAAATTGTACCTCCTCTTATATAATATGATAGGAAAATGGAGAAGAAAATGTGAATAATATATAAAATATCTACATAGCAAGCAAGTAGAAAAACATGAGTAGTTGCTACAGTCCTCATTTCTGTAAGTTGTCATAATAACATGGTTGATATTTATAACTTCTTCAGTCTATGACATATTCGATATTTCCTTTGTCCCAGCCAGCACCTCAGCTGGTTAATGTTATTTACCTGGTGTATTAACCTTAATGTCTATTCCTGAAGGTTCTGCTTACTTGTTGACC
>NW_007735180.1:42014-52393 GCF_000696425.1 Galeopterus variegatus | reverse complement strand
TATAATATGATAGGAAAATGGAGAAGAAAATGTGAATAATATATAAAATATCTACATAGCAAGCAAGTAGAAAAACATGAGTAGTTGCTACAGTCCTCATTTCTGTAAGTTGTCATAACAACATGGTTGATACTTATAACTTCTTCAGTCTATGACATATTCGATATTTCCTTTGTCCCAGCCAGCACCTCAGCTGGTTAATGTTATTTACCTGGTGTATTAACCTTAATGTCTATTCCTGAAGGTTCTGCTTACTTGTTGACCCTACTTTTATTAGATTTCTGTCATCTTCCCTTAATATTTACTACTGTACATGGAATTATTTAGAAACCACACAGAGAATCCTCTGAGTTTCTTAGTTTCCCTTGTCTCTATTGGTGAGTAACATCCTGTTTTCATTTCATCAAAATAAATAAACCACAGCATGTACAGTAACCCTATCATTTGTCTTTTGGTTTAAAGCCATAAGAAACTCAAAATAACCAGGTAGCAGACTCAACTTTAATTTTATTGAAAACAATACTATGATCCTTGAAATTTTTCCTCCTGGAATCTAAATCTCCTAATCCATAAAAACCCCAAATTTGGGGGCTATGAAGCAAATATTTGTGAGTGTGTTGTTAGAGGCATTGGTGACAGGAGTCAGTCCCTTTCACTCTTGACTCCTAGATGTCTAGATTCTTGCTGTGAGGGAAATAGTATGATATATTCATCAAAATTCAAGGCATATATCCTACCCAATAGAAATATAGCCCACCTCACAAGGTGTTGTCTTTCAACTGGTATCAAATGAATCATCAAGTCATTCTATCATTCTATAAACTAGCTGCTCCAGGATGATGTGCTACATGCTGTAACCAGTGACTTCCACCCTGCAGAATTNATCAAAATTCAAGGCATATATCCTACCCAATAGAAATATAGCCCACCTCACAAGGTGTTGTCTTTCAACTGGTATCAAATGAATCATCAAGTCATTCTATCATTCTATAAACTAGCTGCTCCAGGATGATGTGCTACATGCTGTAACCAGTGACTTCCACCCTGCAGAATTTTTGCACTGTCTGATCTACTTTTCCATGAAATTTATTTCAGTGTTGAAGATCTAATTGAACTGAATCTCATATATACATACCTCTGTTGTTTCAGGCTAAAATGCCAATGCTACCACCATTTCTATTGTCATCACTGACTGAAGACGCCTTCATTTCTCCTTCTCCCACCTTCCAATTTCCAGTACTTCCCATTGGAAGAACCAAACAGAAATCTGCCTGAAAAAAAGATTCTGAAATGTAATAAACTAGTTTCTGCTCGCCCCATTGATAAAGAAGAATCTCTAGAAGAACAAGTGTGAAGTTCAGAAACAATAAACACCACCCCACAGAAGGAGAGTCCTCAAAGAATACCATGATGGCAAAATCATAGAGCCATAACTCTCTCCGCCCAGCTCCCAAATTACCATTAACCATTTATACTAATTATTCCCTTATATAAAGCCCCAGCACATGCAAAGGAGAAGAAAATTTGTATATTTTTTATTTGAAAGGCAAAATGGAATCTTATAGGATACAAAAGTAAAATAAAGAAACTCAACAAACTAACCAAACAGACAATAAACAAAAATGAACACACTAAGATCAGTAACCTAAAAATTATTGAGCCCTTAATATGGGCCAGCTATTTTTTTCTAATCATTTTACCTGTATTATCTCATTAGATTCTCAAACAATCTTACAGATAAGCACTATGATGGTCTTAATTTCAATGATGAGGAAACTGTGGAATAAACAGGTTAATTTGCCCAAAGTCACCAGCCAGCAAATGGTGCAGCAGGGATGCACAAACTCAGTCCATTTAGCTCCATAGTTCATCTTCTCAATCCTATGACTAAGCTGCCTCTCTACCCTAATCTCATTTTCACATCCAGTGCCTCTACCTACTTGACATGTTTTTGAAGCAGTTAGCTGGGACTAAATTTAGCTTAACTGTCTCATTGTGCTTTATTATCAACATATCTGAATTAATGAATTAATTAAGTTAACATATACCAGACACGTGAAAACTGCAGTCTCAGCCTTATTTCTTATGCGAACGTGGATCTAAAAAACAGATACCATTAAAAAAAAATAGCACAATGTCTGGCACATGGCAACCAAACAATAAATGTATATCATATGAATGAATGAATCATTTCTCTCTATAAAGGTGTACTTTGTACTCAACATGTTTGATACTGAATAAGCCTACTTTTTGCTATGTGGTCTCTAAGAAACTCCTTTAAATGTGACATTAAGCATCAGTAAATTATCTTAACTTTGTCTTTTGTCCTGTCCCTAATGAGGGAGGGCTACCTCAATCTAACATGTATAGGTTAGAAGAGAGAAAGGCAAAACTTACCAACCCTTTTAAGGAAAGTAGACAAGATTGCCGGGCTACAAAGCCCAAAAGATATTATACTGGCATTTTCTGAGGTCAGACACCATGGAAGAAATATATTAGGGAGCCCTAAGTAAGAGTTTGACTTCTGGTGCCCTCTCTAAAGTCTTGAACACACTTTAATTATCTTTGAGTTATGAATAATATTGAAGCCAATTAGAATAAGGTTATAGTTTCAAGGGTGGATCCATAAAAAGGAGCCTCTGGTTCTCACAGCAAACACCAAGAGAGCCTTTAGACATGAGATTTCCTGGTGCTGGACCTATATATAATCATGAGTCCTGGTTCTCCTTGTCCTTAGCTAATAGAAATTGAAATTGTAATGTGAACATTATTATCTCTTCATGAAAAAAATTAATTAATAATGAATGTCCTGATTGTCCTTCATCCCAGTAATGTATCTAGACACGTGAAACCTGCAGTCTCAGCCTTATTTCTTATGCGAACGTGGATCTAAAAAACAGATACCATTAAAAAAAAAATAGCACAATGTCTGGCACATGGCAACCAAACAATAAATGTATATCATATGAATGAATGAATCATTTCTCTCTATAAAGGTGTACTTTGTACTCAACATGTTTGATACTGAATAAGCCTACTTTTTGCTATGTGGTCTCTAAGAAACTCCTTTAAATGTGACATTAAGCATCAGTAAATTATCTTAACTTTGTCTTTTGTCCTGTCCCTAATGAGGGAAGGCTACCTCAATCTAACATGTATAGGTTAGAAGAGAGAAAGGCAAAACTTACCAACCCTTTTAAGGAAAGTAGACAAGATTACCGGGCTACAAAGCCCAAAAGATATTATACTGGCATTTTCTGAGGTCAGACACCATGGAAGCAATATATCAGGGAGCCCTAAGTAAGAGTTTGACTTCTGGTGCCCTCTCTAAAGTCTTGAACACACTTTAATTATCTTTGAGTTATGAATAATATTGAAGCCAATTAGAATAAGGTTATAGTTTCAAGGGTGGATCCATAAAAAGGAGCCTCTGGTTCTCACAGCAAACACCAAGAGAGCCTTTAGACATGAGATTTCCTGGTGCTGGACCTATATATAATCATGAGTCCTGGTTCTCCTTGTCCTTAGCTAATAGAAATTGAAATTGTAATGTGAACATTATTATCTCTTCATGAAAAAAATTAATTAATAATGAATGTCCTGATTGTCCTTCATCCCAGTAATGTATCTGGAACAAAATAAAAGCTAAAGGAGTCTTCTGACGAAATCAAGAAGATGGAAACAATGTCCCAAAGGGGCCCTTCTCCAAGTTACGTTTTTCCTATTGTCACCCTTCTTTTCAGCAGCTTCCATCTCCCCTTTATGAGCTTATACCCATGCACTGCAAGAACATCTCACTCCTGCCATTAGAAAGAGGTTATTATGAGGTTACCAAAGGTGGGAAAGGGGAAGGGGGAGAGAGGTTTAGTGAGAAATTAGTAAAGGGCCACAAAAAAAATTTCACCATTGTATAATGTTGAATATTCTAATTATCCTGATTTGAACATCACATATCGCACACAGGTACTGATATTCAATGTGGTACCCTACAGATATGTACAATCAATTATATTTCAATAAAAAAAAAATTTTAAGAGGGTATTGAGGAAACTTCCTTAACTGTGACTTCAGTCCCTTTTTCTATTATGCTCCATCAAATTAGTTCTTAAACTGTTCCACATTTTCTCATCCCAACCCTAATTTAGACAGCTGCCTCCTGTGGTATTCCCTTGGAAAATGTGGTGACTTTGGTGATTTTGGATGTGTCACCAAATCCCTAATTCACTATTCTCTTTACGGTCCTTGCAATACAGAAGGATCATACTGAGAGATTGTTCAGTCATTCACTCATCTGCAGAAAACTTCAGTTTGTTGGCCAGTTACCCAGGTACTGATCTTCTGTTCTATTCCCTAACGTGCATACATGTTTTGATTTTTTAGAATGAAATCCTGAGGCACACCCTTCATACCTAATCACCAGCTGCATCCCACAGCAGGCGGCTCAGCGTGATAGACAAGCACATTATGCTAAGTAGATAATAACAACAATTAGCTGAAAAGGTTATAATTTCATCCTGTTGGGTACAGTTGGTCTGTCAAAAATAATTGGGTTAAAATAGATCTCAAGGCTCCCGCTGCAAAATTGAAAAAATAAATAAATAAAAAGAAGAAAGAAAAAGACAACGGCTAAGAACTTTTAACTTGGCAAAATTAAATTTTCTAAAATTTCCATGCTTGCTGAAACACTAGAGAGGTATTTAGCAGAAGAGTCTCTTCACATGGTAGGAGGTGTTTAGTTTCTGTTTCAGTGCTTCTCAATATAAATATTCAAATAAATTGCATATGGCGGAATTTCAAGGCAAAAGGGCTGACCTAAAAGATAATCTCTGAACATTCACAAGGAAATGAGAAAAAATATAGACATAGTTCTGTTCCCAGTTCTGAATCCTACCCTCAATTTTGCTTGTCCACATGCTTAGCATTATAATAGATCTAGAGCTAGGTATTTGCAGTCTGGCATCTTGTCTCTACTCACAACCTAATTAGCCATGAAATTTGAAGCAACTCACTTTACCTCTTTAGTTACCACTATTAAGACTAATAAAACTAAAAGCTCAAACTAAAGTGGTAAAGCATTACCCAGATTTAACATTTTTTAATTCTACTAAGATTCTCAATACCAAAGATGAACAGACTTTAGTGACGAAAGTTTAATTCAATCACAGCGTTATCACTGCCACTAGAAGAGAGATTTTCTATTTGATGTCATTCTTTCTTATTACTTAGACTATAACAGGTGGGATATAGATGATCAACAACTATAAATACTTGCCTTCAAAAAACTTTCCATCTAGGGCCAGCCCGGTGGTGCACTGGATAGTGCGCCACTTGGGAAGCGCGGCGGCGCTCCCGCCNCTGCCATTAGAAAGAGGTTATTATGAGGTTACCAAAGGTGGGAAAGGGGAAGGGGGAGAGAGGTTTAGTGAGAAATTAGTAAAGGGCCACAAAAAAAATTTCACCATTGTATAATGTTGAATATTCTAATTATCCTGATTTGAACATCACATATCGCACACAGGTACTGATATTCAATGTGGTACCCTACAGATATGTACAATCAATTATATTTCAATAAAAAAAAAATTTTAAGAGGGTATTGAGGAAACTTCCTTAACTGTGACTTCAGTCCCTTTTTCTATTATGCTCCATCAAATTAGTTCTTAAACTGTTCCACATTTTCTCATCCCAACCCTAATTTAGACAGCTGCCTCCTGTGGTATTCCCTTGGAAAATGACTTTGGATGTGTCACCAAATCCCTAATTCACTATTCTCTTTACGGTCCTTGCAATACAGAAGGATCATACTGAGAGATTGTTCAGTCATTCACTCATCTGCAGAAAACTTCAGTTTGTTGGCCAGTTACCCAGGTACTGATCTTCTGTTCTATTCCCTAACGTGCATACATGTTTTGATTTTTTAGAATGAAATCCTGAGGCACACCCTTCATACCTAATCACCAGCTGCATCCCACAGCAGGCGGCTCAGTGTGATAGACAAGCACATTATGCTAAGTAGATAATAACAACAATTAGCTGAAAAGGTTATAATTTCATCCTGTTGGGTACAGTTGATCTGTCAAAAATAATTGGGTTAAAATAGATCTCAAGGCTCCCGCTACAAAATTGAAAAAATAAATAAATAAAAAGAAGAAGAAAGAAAAAGACAACAGCTAAGAACTTTTAACTTGGCAAAATTAAATTATCTAAAATTTCCGTGCTTGCTGAAACACTAGAGAGGTATTTAGCAGAAGAGTCCTCTCGACATGGTAGGAGGTGTTTAGTTTCTGTTTCGGTGCTTCTCAATATAAATATTCAAATAAATTGCATATGGCAGAATTTCAAGGCAAAAAGGCTGACCTAAAAGATAATCTCTGAACATTCACAAGGAAATGAGAAAAAATATAGACATAGTTCTGTTCCCAGTTCTGAATCCTACCCTCAATTTTGCTAGTCTGCATGCTTAGCATTATAATTGATCTAGAGCTAGGTATTTGCAGTCTGGCATCTTGTCTCCACTCACAACCTAATTAGCCATGAAATTTGAAGCAACTCACTTTACCTCTTTAGTTACCACTATTAAGACTAATAAAACTAAAAGCTCAAACTAAAGTGGTAAAGCATTACCCAGATTTAACATTTTTTAATTCTACTAAGATTCTCAATACCAAAGATGAACAGACTTTAGTGACGAAAGTTTAATTCAATCACAGCATTATCACTGCCACTAGAAGAGAGATTTTCTATTTGATGTCATTCTTTCTTATTACTTATACTATAACAGGTGGGATATAGATGATCAACAACTATAAATACTTGCCTTCAAAAAACTTTCCATCTAGCTGGTGAAACATAATCTAAACACATGACACAATTAGAGAGACAAAACAAAATATAGTGGACAAAATATGTGGATCCAATGTCACAAAATCTGGCTAGTCTAGGAAATAAAAAATCAGTGTGGCTTATATTATAGAGTCCTTGAGAAGTTCATATGATATCTTTCATACCCTAAAATAAACTCTATGTATTGTACTAACATAAAAATGGACCTTTGTATAGTGGGGAAGATCATAAAAATGCAGGATGAGCAGCATAAATGCAAACCATGTTAACAGTGCCTCTTTTCACAGATAATTCCTCTGACATGATATTTTTTATACTGTCATAATTTACATCTCCTAATTTTTTCCAAAAAGAATCTGAAGATGCATTCTTTGCCTTTTTAATTTACTTCACTTCAAAAATTTCAACATCAAATTGTTATTTTTTTACCAAATCACTATTGCCAAAAATACAATCCTCCTATTTTCAATTCCTAAATCCATTTGTATGTTTAGACTGCTTTTGATAAACTGTTTTGTGTGGTTGCTACCAGAGTAACCCTTTGCTGAGCACTCCGTGGCTCACTGAATTTCTTGGTGCAAGGTAGTGTTTGTTTATGCACCCTCCCCAGTAAACTAAACCTCCATAAGCACAAGGATTCTTCCATATTCATTTTTAAACCCCAGCTCCTGTACAGTGTTGGTGACACAGCAACTATTCATAGCAGACATTATTGTTTTCCTACTTAATAATCATCCTTGCCCCTTTGCTATTTCTAATGGAGCCTAGGTCATTCAAGTACCCACCCTATTTCACCTAGCCGTATAGTTCAGGAGAGGTGAGTCTTCATGCCAGTCCCAGCTGGTGAACCACATTCTAAAGGGAGAGTGGTTTCATTCCTTTTTCCAGTAATTGATTTCAAGTGATACTAGGAAAGAAACATTAATTTCACATAACACTAATTCCTTCGGTATGGTACTTCTAAGGTTGGTTCCATGCAATGATGTCATTAGGACCCAGGTTCTTTCCATCTTTCTTCTCTGCTACTCTCAGCAGCCTGACTTCATTCCCAGACTGGATATGCTCCTATTTATAAGATAGCAGTTTCCAGTTCCCAGTTCCCAGATGTCACCTACAAACAAGAAAGTGCAGAACAGAAATTTTAGCTAATGAGTTGTTCAGAAAAGGCTTTTGGTGTTATTGTAAGAGTTTTCTTGACAATAAAAATAGACACAGAAAGAAAAAGTTGCTATCCTCTGCTACATATTCTCCTGTTTGTATGTGACACCTGGACATTTCACTGCCATGTTACAGCCCTAAGTAGATGCAGCTTGAGGATAAAGCTAACAAGCTGTGGAGGGCAGAGCAGAAAGAAAAAATGATCCATGCACATTGAACCAGTCTTGGAAACTGTCCAATACAGAACTTATTGTATAAGATATATTTTTCCTTTTTATTTTATTGTCTAGGGTTTTATCTTTCTTCACGTCAAAGTCCCACAAGAAATGTAACAATATCCTCTCAGTAATGAATGAATGATTCCAATCCTAAAAGGATTATTGGAGATTAGAAAGGAACTTAGAAACTTTGTCTAAATCAGGATTTCTCAACTTCAGCACTATTGACACTTTGAAGCAGATAATTCTTTGTCATGGGAATTGTGCTACTGTGCATTGTGGTATTTTACCAATATTCCTGGCCTCTACCCACTAGTTGCCAGTAGCACTCCTGCATGCAACTGTGACAATCAAAAATGTCTCTAGAAATTGCCAAAAGTCCTCTGGGAGGCAAAATTGCCCCCAGATGAGAACTACTGGCCTAAACCTATCATTTCATAAATAGATAAACTTGGGCTCAGGGAATAAAATGACTTCCTTAAGATCACTCAGCTATAAAGTAGTAGAAGGAAACAGAAATTCATGTGTATTAATTTTCAACATGTGTTCATCGTTTGGCCAGCCCTCTTCTCATCTGTGGGCCACTGGGCTTGAAGAATTAATGAATTAAGCAACAATATGTGAATGAATTAATGGAAATGTGTTAGTATTAGGTTTGGCTGTGAGTGACCAAAACTCAAAGGAAGAGTGTTTCAAACAAGATGCTGTTACCAGGATCCTGGCTGCTTCTTTCTCCTTCTTTGACTAACCTAAAAATACAGCTTCTGCTTCAAAGTTTGCAGTAGTTGCTCTAGCTCTGGCCATCATACCCTCATTTGAGTCAGAAGAAAAGAAGGAAAAGAGGAAGGAAGTGTTCATGACATCTTACCTCTAAGGACATGTCACATTTATCACATCATTTCCACTTCCTCTCGTGGGTCAGAATCGAACTGCAGGGAGGGCTGGGAACGTGGTCTTTCTTTTGAGCAGCTCTCTGTCCAGCTCACATTAACTGTTCTATTACTGAAGAATAAAGGGAGAGAAGATATCAGAGACATTGGGTGTCTCAACTGCAGGAAGAATAAGAAGAATAGGAAAGGAAAGAACAGAGCAAAGGAAGACAAAAAAGGAAAGGAAAAAGAAAGACTATAAATGTAAACTGTCTGGCACATAGTAGAACCTCAATAAAGATGAGTTCTCTCCCTTTTTCCACTCCTCCTTTTCCTCCGATGGGTGTAGTCATTTAAGTGCTAACACTAGCTGTTCTGTCTGTAACAGGAAGAGGTTAATTATTTAAAACTAATAGCAAAACTTAAATGCAACTAAACTAAATGCATTAAAATTAAATGCAATTTTCTGGTAGTTTTATTCCAACAGAGAACTAGGGGTTTCATCTTCTCATCTAATTCTGAAAAGACTTTCATGTAAAACTTGATTATTAGTAGTATTATTACCATTATTTTATTCTGCAGTTATAGCCTGCTGCTTTTTGACATTAATTCATCATATCCACTGGGTTTACAGGCTTCACTTCTAAGCTAGTTACATAGCAAACTGCAGGAACACAACATATTATTTTCTTTTAATCTCATGCTCTTTTCACAGCAGATGGGGTAAGAAATATATTGCCTGACAGATGGTTGTTAAAGAAGTTTGCTGGTCAATCACAACTAATGTGGGCTTTTTGTTTACAAGGCTGATCATGCAATAGAAGGTTACATTTAGGGAACTGCCTAAATAGTATACATTGTCTTCAACTACTAAAATTTGATGCTAAATTACTTCTAGCTTCAGATTTATAGTGAATAATTTCATGTAAATTTCTGGTGTTTCACAAATTATGTATCAAAGAAAAGAAATGCTTTATTAATTTATCTATTCATTCAGAAAGTTTTCTTCAGTGGATGACAGACATTGTTCTAAATGTTCAAGGATAGTGCATACTATTAGGATCAAATGAAAGGTAAAGGTAAGACTCTCAGATCTGCATCATCTCCTATAGAATATACTTCCTTACACCCAAGTCTGAGGTTGGCACCTTTCCTTTGCATTTATGTGGCAGTCTACCCTTAATGCTATTGTACTTCTTTCCCTACAGAATCACAATTGCTGGTCCTCTTGCCTGTTCTCCTCTTAGTTTGCAAGCTCTTTGAATAGAAAGATCATCTTATGGGAGTATTT
>NW_007735180.1:39269-41376 GCF_000696425.1 Galeopterus variegatus | reverse complement strand
GTGATGGGACACAATAACTAACTACATTGTATATTGACAAAATAAAAATAAAATAAAATTTTAAAAAAAAGACACACCTCAAAGAAAAAAAAAGAAAGAAAGATCATCTTAGTCATTCCTCCATATTGTATAGCTAGTACTCAACAAAAGCTGATTGTATGAATAAAAAAAAATACAAAAAGTTTACAATTAGTTTTTTATTTAATTCAACAAAAATGCAAGTAATTGGAAAATAAATTTAAAGTTACTCAAAAAAATGAAAATAGTAATGTAGATTAAAGAAGTCATAGAATGCTTTAATAAAAAAGGCAGGGAGAATCCTTATTCAAAAAGGCATTGACTTTTTCTCACTGGTAACCATTCTTACTACTCTAATTAGCTTCAACTGGTGTGGAAGCATGCAAAGTCAAAGGAAGAGGCAACTCTGAGATAGTTAATTCCATCTCCAGATAGTGAAATTATAGTACATTTGCAACTTTAAGAGTTGATTCTTGAAAGGTTACCATTTTCTAAAGAAATGCCTACGTAAGGTATATCTGCTTGAGTGGCTAATGCTTTCTCTTTACTCTTTTGGACATGCTGTCCTGGGATGAATGAATTCACGCCACTGACAGGCTGGCAGTTCTACAGCTGCAAATGTCACTATGAGATAAATTTGATCAGCCAAGACTTTGCAGTGACCGGGTAGGAGATGCATTAGGAATGATGAAATAATAGATTACTTTGTTTTATAACAAAAACCATATTTAAATCATGCAAAATATCTACACAAATGTAGTACATTTTGCAGACATTAAGTTTAGATATTGCAACTTACTTAAAATAGTTCCCAAACCCAGCATTTCTATTGTTTTTTCTAGAATATTGTGTTTTGCTCTGTATTATATTTAAATAACAAAATATTATTTAAATATTATTTAAAACACCCAGAATTGGGGAAACTGTGTTGTGCAATATGATTGCACTAATATATTTTAGAGTGCTTCATGGGCAAGCAATAAGCCATTAGGGCAAGCCATTATGAATTTATGTCTCCTTTTCTTCTCTCCATCATATTCTCTGTTTAAATAACACTTCTGAAGAAAATTCTTTTGCACTATTTTATAAAATGGCCTACCCCAAAAAAACAGACCTACAATTTTATTCATTTATTTACTCTTTCCTCTTTCTTTCCTATCTCTCATCCTTCTATTCAATGGGCATTTATGACACTTGCTCTGTGAACAGCCCCATCCTTGGTCATGGGAAACATGTAGACTCTTTTTGGGTTAATCTCACTCAGGATATTAACTGAAATATTTTCTGTTGCCCCATAATTGGTGATTAGAAACCAATAGTGCGGACAAATAGTGAAGACATGAAGTACCACTATTCTGAAGAGAAACCCAAACAACCAGATGTATCACCTATAGGACATTTTGAAAAACCATTGAACACTATAGGACATTTTGAAAAACCATTGAACAAGCTCTGCTATTCCACCTCAGTCACTGCCCATCTCATGTCCCATTCTCTATTTAAAAACTGGGAGAGCTGGACAGAAGACAGAATCATCACACTTATGAGTTACTGACTGTTGGATCTGCTGGGACTTCACCCTGCCCTCCCAAAACGGGATAGGAATGGGTGCATCCTTATCACCAAGGGAGGTGAAGAAGCTCCAAGAAATTTTATCAATAGAGATTAGGGTTGTCCTCAAGGAGGATGACTGACGTTTTATTCCCTGCTTTGATGTTTGTTTATGTAGCAGACTTGCTGAACTGCCTTCTAAGACTATATGAGCAGTAGAAAAGTAAACATGGATAAAAAGCCGGCAGGGCAGAAATGAGGTATGATCCTTTGCTCTAGCAAATATGTGTGAATTTCCAATACACCAAGGAGACACTGTGTGGAATAGTGTAGCTTGAGTTGTGCAGCAAGTATTCTACCCAAGAGGAAGGGCAAGGGGACCTCATCAAGAGGCTGTGAAGTCCACAGTAGTAGGGAAGGTTTAGGAATGTCAAAGCAGAATCTCCAATGTCAGAGTATAAAGGAGAGAGGGCTCCTCACAGGGTTTGCTAATGAACTCACATATATGCTCCACAGAAGACCTAGCATTTGGATTTCT
>NW_007735180.1:37003-38615 GCF_000696425.1 Galeopterus variegatus | reverse complement strand
CACAGGGTTTGCTAATGAACTCACATATATGCTCCACAGAAGACCTAGCATTTGGATTTCTCCCACAGAAAGGGCATCTTTGGCCAAATAGGTTTAGCCAGAAACATAGTAACCTCTAAGAGAGAAGAACTGACAGACAGCCAGTTACCTAGCATAAGGACTGACATTTCTTCTACTCTTTCTTCCAGGTCTCCATCTTAGAGAAGGAACCAGAAGTGAAAATGAAGAAATAATAAAAACAGACCATGACTCTCTATATCCCAAGGGGTAAAGTAGGAAGAGTAGTAAACGAGCAGATACTGCCCCATTCCCACTGAAGTCTCTCAGTCTACAATGCATCCTAAAATTCCACTACAGAAGGAAAAACAAGAAGATTGGAGTTTAAGCTACCTTAGAATAGACTGGACTTTAATTTTATAATACTAAGCCATTTTAAACATTTTATTTTTTACTTTAAATCAATAATCCATTCATAAGTTGCAAAAACCCAAGCAGTGACAAGATGCTATCCCATTCCATCCCTTTCTCCTATAGGTAACAACTTCCATTAAATTCTTGTGGGTTTATTTCTATATAAAAGGAAAAGATGATTAAGTCTTTTATTAAAGATCCATTTGTCTATGCTTTCTCACACTAAAGTTATATTTGATAAGTCATCCTCTGCTCTGAATCTTGCTTGGTTTCTTAGCAATTTATCGTGCAGATCTTTTCATATCAGAGCATAAAGAACAACCTCATTTTTTTGTGTGCTTGAGTAATATTACATAGAGTGAATTTATGAGATTTTTTAATCACATCAGAACTTTGTTTTTTTTTTTTTTTTTGTTTTTTTTTTTTTTTTTACCGGTAAGGGGATTACAACCCTCAGCATGGTGTGTTCTGCACCACACTCAGCCAGTGAGTGCACCGGCCAAACCTATATAGGATCCGAACCCATGGCCTCGGCGCTACCAGCACCGCACTCTCCCGAGTGAGCCACGGGGCCGGCCCCACATCTGAAATTCTAAGACCTGCAGATTACTAACAAAGCACAGAAACTACCAGATATTATTTTAGAGTTGACAAAGCATGGTTACAGATAATAATTTGAAAAAAAATCATGTTATAGTCTATCAAATTCTGGTTGTTTATAAAGAGTTTTTTCACTAAAATTTATGTGTTCATTCTCAAACTTTATGCTTAGATTCATATATACACAAACAGCTATATCATAAACATCGTAAACTGTGTAAATTTAGAACTGAACCAATTGCCTTCCCTCAATAACATGTGCATATTCATTCTATAATTCCCCTTTAAAATATGGTAGGTCCAATGCTGATGCCTAGTGAAGCAGAATGTCACGGCTCCATGCAGCTCTCCCTGGTAGTACTAGACGACAGTGCTGATAAGCTGGTTGACTATAAGGCAAGTCAGAGGGCCCCAGTACTAGGAATGTGGTCTGTCTCTCTTAAAATTCTGTTTTGTGAAGGAGTAAGTAATATCTGACATGGAACCCACTAGTCCAAGTCTTTGAGATCTATCTAGGCCTACCTTAACTTCCCCTGGAGAGTTCCTAAAATATAATAAATGCATAAAGGAGGTGCAAGCAAGTTAAAACTTTTAAATACTT
>NW_007735180.1:25421-35873 GCF_000696425.1 Galeopterus variegatus | reverse complement strand
ATTCAAATATGGAATGTAGTTCAGTTAATAGTACTGTACAAATGTTAATTTCCTGATTTTGGTCATTGTATTATTGTCATGTAAGGTATTAGGGGAAACTGGGTAAGGGGTGTATAAGGACTCTGTATTAATTCGAATATTTCTGTAAGTCTAGAATTAATTCAAAATAAAAATATTAAAGGATTATACAATGAGATATATATTATATATGCTATGTATGTGCATACATACTATATATACTTACTCTCTCTCACTATCTCTCACATACACCACACACACACACACACACACACACACACACACACACACATGACATCTGACACCCTGAAAACACTTCTGCTACAAATCACATAGAAAAAATCAAGGTAAAAAATAACAGCATTTTCTCAAAGAGAAAGCTGCAAACCAGAGAGGTAATAATGAACCATACCGATGCCACATCTTTTCTGAGAGAATTAGCTGGTACCTACCAACAAGCGTAGTAGATCTCAAAGTTCAGTGGGCCTCAGAATCACCTGGAGAACTCCTTAAAATACACATGGCTGAGCCCCCCTGTCAGAATTTCTGACTCAATAGGTCTGAACTGGGTCCCTGAAATTTTCATTTCTGATAAGTTCCCAGGTGATACAGCTGCTGATGGTACAGAGAATAGCCACTGAGAACCAGTGATGTGAGAACTGGTGAGCTAGGAGATAAAGCTAAGGCCATCCAGGTTTCATACTCACCACTCCACCAACACAGATCTTGTCAGGGTCATCATGTTACTCGAGCAATGAGTTTTTAACTTGAGTTTTGGGGGGTTGTTTTTCTAACTTTGCTGGCCATGACTCTCGAGTCTCCTTTGCTTGTTACTCATTGTCCAAGCTTACATGTTAAAGTGAATCAAGACCCAATCCTTGAATCATTGTTTTATCCACACTCATTCCTGGGTAGTCCAACACAGTTCCATGGCCAAATAGAATCTTATGCTAAAAATCTGATTAAAAATAATGTGGTGGGGGCCGGCCCGGTGGCGCACTGCTACAGTGCGCCGCTTGGGAAGCGCAGTGGCGCTCCCGCTGAGGGTTCGGATTCCACATACAGACTGGTTCCCGCTCACTGGCTGAGCGAGGTGCAGGGAGCAACACTGAGGGTTGCGATCCATTGCCAGTCATGAAAAAAGACAAAAAAAAAGGAAAAATAATAATAATAATAATAATGTGGTGGTTCCTCAAAAAATTAAAAACAAAACTACCTTATGATCCAACAATCTCACTTTTTAGTGTATATCTAAAAGAATTAAAATCAGGGTCTCAAAGAGATATTTGCACTTCCATGTTCATTGTAGCACTTTTCACAATATCGAAGATGCAAATTCAACCTAAATATTTATTGACAAATGAATGGGTGAAGAAAATGTGATATACAGATAGATAGATAGATATTGTTTTCCATAATGGCTATACCAATTTACATTCCCACCAACAGTGTGCAAGGGTTCTCTTTTCTCCACACCCTCACCAGTACTTGTTATCTCTTTTCTTTTGATCATAGCCATCCTAGTAGGTGTGAGGTGATATCTAATTGTGGTTTTGACTTGAAATTCCCTTATAATTAATGATGGCATAAATGTTTTCAAGTATCTCTTGGCCATTTGTATGTCTCCTTTGAAAAATATTTCTTCAAGTCCTTTGATCATTTTTTAATCAGATTTTTTTTTTTTTGGCTGAATTGTAGTTATTTCTTACCAAAAAAAAAAAAAAAAATTAACCGCTTAAGGGATATTTGGTTTGTAAATACTTTCTCCCATTCTGTTGGTTGCCTTTTTATTCTGGTGATTATTTTCTTTGCTGTGCAGAAGCTTTTCATTTTTATGTAGTTGCAATCAGCTAGTTTTGCTTTTTTTGCCTATTCTTTTGGTGTCCTATCCAAGAAATCATTGCTAAGACCAACATCAAGAAGGTTTTTTCCTGTGATTTCTTCTAGGACTTTTACAGTTTGAGGTTTTACATTTAAGTTTTTAATTCATTTGTGTTAATTTTTGTGTATAGTGTAAGAAAGAGGTTCAATTTCATTTTTTGTATGTGTATATCCAATTTTCTCTACACTATTTGTGGAAGAGACTATGCTTTTCCAAATGTGTGTTCTTGGTACCCTCGTGAAAGATCAGTTGACCATATATGCATGAGTTTATTTGTGGGCTTTCTATTCTGTTCCATTTGTCTATATGTCTATCTTTATGCCAGTACCAAGCAGTTTTAATTACTGTAGCACTGTAACATGTTTTGATATCAGGACGTGTAATGCTCCAGCTCTGTTCTTCTTTCTCAAGATTGCTTTGGTTATTCTGGGTCCCAAATAAATTTTAGAATATTTTTTATATTCTTGTAAAAAAAGCCATTGATATTTTGATGGGGATAGCATTGAATCTGTAGATTGCTTTGGGCAGTATGAACATTTTAGTAGTATAAAGTCTTCCAATTCACAAATATGGGATTCTTTTTATTTATTTGTGTCTCCTTTAATTTCATTCACCAATGTTTTATATTTTTCAGTATACAAGTCTTTCATCTCCTTGATTGTTTATTCCTAAGTACTTTATTCTTTTGTTTAAAAAAAAAAAGCAGTGTTTTTAATTTTCTCTTCTGATGGTTAATTAGTAGTGTACCGAAATGAAACTGATTTTTGTGTGTGGATTTTGTATCCTGCAACTTTACTGAATTTTTTGTTAGTTCTAACTGTTTTTTTGGTGGAGTCTTTGGTGTTTTCTATATATTGAATCATGTCATCCACAAACACAGATAATAATACATCTTCCTTTTCAGTCTGGATTCCTTTTATTTATTTTGCTTGCCTAGAACTTCCAATATTATGATGAATACAAGTGGTGAGAGTGGGAATCCTTGTCTTGTTCCTGATCTTAGAAAAAAAGCTTTCAATTTTTCCATCATTGAGTACGGTGTTAAATGTTGAGGTACATTCCTTGTATAAATAGTTTGTTTGGTGTTTTTAAACATAAAACGACATTGAATTTCATCATATGCTTTTTCTGCATCTATTGAGATGATTGTGTGATTTTTTTCCTTTATTCTGTTAATGTGATGTGTCATTTTTATTGATTTGTGTGTAACAAAACATCCTTGCATCCCAGGAATAAATACCACTTGCTCATGGTATATGATCCTTTTACTGTGCTGTTAAATAGGGTTTACTAGTATTGTTCTGAGGATTTTTGCATTTACACTCATCAGGGATATTGGCCTGTAATTTTCTTTACTAATAATAAAGAAATTTATTTATCCTCACCTGGCTTTGGTATCAGGGTAATTCTGGCCTTGTAAAAATTTTTTGGAAATGTTTGCTCCTCTTCAATTTTCTGGAAGAGTTGGAGAAGGATTGAAATTAACTCTTCTTTAAATGTTTGATAGAATTCATTAGTGAAGCCATCTGGTCCCAGATTTCTCTTTGTCGAGAACTTTTTGATTACTGATTCAGTTTTTTTTTTTTTAGTTTGTTATTGGTCTGTTCAGATTTTCTATTTCTCCATGATTCAATATCAGTAGCTTGTATGTTTCTAGAAATTTATCATTTTCTTATAGGTTATCCAATTTGCTACAGTATAGTTGTTCATAGTAGTCTCTTATGATCTTTTGTATCTGTGGTATAAGTTTTAATGTCTCCTCTTTTTTTCTGATTTTATTCTTTTGGGTTGTCTTTCTTTTTTTGTAATTGGTCTACCTAAGTTTTGTCAGTTTTGTTTCTTTGCAAAAAACCAAATCTTGGTTTTATTGATTTTTGTAAAGTTTTCTTAGTCTTTATTTTGTTTATTTCTGCTTCAGTCTTTGTAATTTTCTTTCTTCTGATAATTTTTGAGTAGTTTTTCTTCTTTTTCTAGTTTTTTGAGGTGTAATTTTAAGTTGTTTATTTGAAATCTTTCTTTTAATATAGGCATTTATCACAATATATGTCATGTTTCCATTTTTATTTGTCTCAAATAGTTTGTGATTTTATTTTTCATTTCTTCTCTGATTCATTGGTTGTTTAGGAGTACATTGCCTAATTTCCATATATTTGTGAATTTTTAAAATTTACTCTAGTTATTAATTTTTTGTTTTGTGCCAATGTGGTCTGAAAAGATAGTTGGTATGGATTCAAACTTTTTATATTTGTTCAGATCTGTTTTGTAGCCTACCATGTAATCCATTCTAGAGAATGTTCAATGTTCATTTGAGAAGGATGTGTATTCTGCCACTGTATCTTGGAGTGATCTGTATATGTCTTTTAGATCAATTTGGTAAATATTGTTGTCCAAGTATGTTGTTTCCTTAATAATTTTCTGACTGGTTGTTCTATCCCTTGTTGAAAGTGATGTGCTATGATATGAATGTTTGTGTCTTCTCAAAATTCATATGTTTAAATCTAATCACCAATGTGATGGTTTAGTAGGTAGAGATTTTGGGATGTGGTTAGGTAATTAGGAGTTATGGCCTAATTTCTTTATTTGAAGTAAAGTCCTAATAAAAGAGGCCCCAGAGAGCTCCCTGTCCCTTCCACCATTTGAGGACAAAGCTAGAAGATTTCTTCTATGAACCAGCAAGACTTCGACACACATCATATCTGCCAGCACCTTGATCTTGGACTTCCTAGTCTTCAGAACATTGAGGAACAAATATATATTGTATATAAACCACCCAACTTATGGTATTTTGTTATAGCAGCCCAAACACACTAATATATAGGGTCTTGAAGTCTCCTACTATTACTGTGTTGCTGTACATTTCTCTCTTCAATTCTTGCTGTTAATATTTACTTTCTGATGTCAGCTACAGATATATTTATAATTTTGTACCTTCCTGATGAATTGAAGCTTTTATCATTATATAATTTCCTTCCTTGTCCCCTGTGGCAAAGTCTGTTTTGTCTGATATAAATACAGCCACCCCCATTCTCTTTTGTTTACAATTTGCGTAGAATATCTTTTTTCATCCTTTCATTTTTAGCCAATTGGTGTCATTAAATTTAAAGTGGGTTTCTTGTAGCAAATATTTGAGTCTTGCTTTATTATCTATTAAACAACACTATGTCTTTTGACTTGAAAGTTTAATTCATTTACGTTTAAAATAACTATTGATAGAGGAAAAACTTACCATTTCCATTTTGTTAATTGGTTTATGTCTGTTTCATAGTTCATTTTTTTCTCTCTTTTTAAAATCTTGCTGTCTTGTGCTTTGTTACATTTTTCTAGTTTTTGTGTTGTTTCTTTCTCTTTTACTTTTGCATATTTTTATATGTATTTTTGTGTGCAATTATTATGATGTTTTTAAAAACTATCCTATTTATACAGTGTATTTTAAGCTGATAACTTTAATAACAGACAAAAATTCTACACTTTTACATCTCCTCCCACACCCATTATGTTACTGATTTATAATTCACATATTTTTATATTGTGAATTTATTGGCAAATTTTTGTAGTTACAGTTATTCTAACTATGTTTTTTAACTTTAAATTAAAATTTATTTCTTTAAATAAGCTTTCTGCTCATTTCTCTCTTTCTCTCCTCCTAGAATTCTCATGGTTCATATACTGGTTTTCTTATCTGTGTGCCACATGTTTTATAAGCTTTCCTCACTTTTTTCTTTTTTTCTTTTTTCTTCTCTTAACTGAATAATTTCAAATGACCTACTTTAAAGTTCATTGATTCTTTCTTCTGCTTGATCAAGTCTGCTGCTGATTGCTATTAAAATTTTCAATTTAGTTGTGGTATTCATTAACTACAGGATTTCTGTTTGGCTCTTTTTTACAGTTTTTATTCTTTGCTGATATTTTCACTTTGTTCATGTGTAGTTTTCCTGATTTCACTTAGTTGTCTAGTTGTGTTCTCTTTTAGCTCACTGAGGTTCTTTAAGACAACCGTTTTGAATTTTTTGTCTCATAATTCATAGCTTCATTTCTTTCAATTCAGTTACTGAAGATTTATTTTCTTCCTTCTGTAGTGACATAGTTCCCTGATTCTTTATGTTCCTTGTAGCTTTGTGTTGGTGTCTGCACATTTGAAAAAACAGTCATTTCTTCTATTCTTTATGGACTGTTTTCAGCAGGAATAGACCTCTGCCCATCAGCCCAACTAGAGATTCTATCAAAGTTTTCCATAGATGTGTATGCTCTACTCCTCCCCATTCCTCGGTGGGGAGAAGTTTCATGGTTGTGTGCTTTCTCTTAATCTCACAGACCCACACAAGCCTCCATAACCCTCCCACCTCCTTTCTTTAAGGAGAAACTTTCTGAAAGGTTGGGAGGTTGGTCACAAGCTCCACTAACATCCCTTCTTTCTAAAGGAGAAGATTCTGGGTTGTTTGCCTTCTCCCTATCCTACAGAGCTGCCCCAGCTGTTGAGAGCTGCCTGCCCATTTTCACAAGGGAAATGCATTGAAATGCCAGAATACTGGGTGAAATCTCCACTTCTCTTCCACTGTCTATGAGGAAATGCCTCAGAATTGTGCACCTTCTCTCTAAATCCCACAGAACTTAGGCTGGTTGTTGAGAGATTCCTTCTTCTTAACCTGATTGCACTGGGATGCTTGGAGACTGAATACAAGCTCCACATATCTCCCTTCCTGAAGAAGTCTCAGGATTGGGAGCCTTCTTTCAATTCCACAACACCTTTCAGGCTGCTTAGCCATGGGCTTTTAAACAATTTAAATAAGCCCAGCTGGAAGAACAGAAATTCCTAGAAAAGACACTTAACCTTTTCATTCTTTGTAGAAATCACAGTAAAGAGTCATTGAGCCATACACTATTCCAGTAATTACAGCAACCTAATAGGGTTTTGCAGCATTTCTAATTGGTTGGCATGTCAAAAATGACACATTTCAAGTTCAACATCTTTTTATCTAATCCTTGAAAAAGCCACAGAAAGAAGTATGTAACACAAAGATTTCCTTCTCCTTTATTTTCTTTCTTCTTTTAGTTACTTCTCATACTTGCTAAACCTTTTCAGAAAAAAAAAATTAATAACTTATAGCTGCAGAGGTACAAAGCCAACTGCACTCTACTTAAATAAAAAGAAAGTCTAAATTCCACATTCCACACATCAGGGCACTAGAGTAGGATGGGTGTTCATAAATATCACTCTGATCTAAGGAAGAAAGACTCTGGAGCATAATGGATGTGTAACAAGCCTCTCATGGACCTATTTATTAGCATGTGTATACTCAGAAGAGCAAGAGGTCCAGAATTGTGTGATACAGTACTTGTTCACACATTTAACAAGCTTATTTAGCATCATCTGTTTGCAAGTCACGTTGTGTAACCTGGATGATTTAGAACATTAACTTATTAAAAGCTACTGCCCAGATCAATCCTATATATAGACAAAGGCAGTAGTTATTAACTAGTTAGATTTAAAGGATTCTACAAGGTCCTCCCTGTTCCTCATCCCCTGGGTGTTTTTAAATGTCTTGTCCCCAAAGTAGAACCATTAAGGAAAATCCAAATAAGCAAAAGATAGATGACTGTCACTGAGAGAGAAATAGTGAGATCCATTGGGAGATGGAAAAAGCTGGCCAAAATATTTAATATGTGATTTTATGGAAATTAAAAGAAGAAATGGACTGTAATCCAAAACTTCATGCAGATATTTTCATGGTTTTATTGCATACGATGTCAATTCTCGAGGCTTAAATAATCACATCTTGGCAGAATGCCATAGTAGAAAGAACATGAGCCCTGGGATTTTGTAGCTCCAAGATGGACTCTTAGTAATAGTCACTTTTTAAAAATTTATTCCATAGACATTTATTAGAGCCTACATGGATGTGCTAGGGACGCAGAGTTAAACAAGACAGACATAGCCCCTACCTTAATAGAATTCACCGTCCAGTGGAGAAGGAGGAGTGGAAAGGGGCTGATGTTTTTAAATGACACCAATATGTAAATACAAACATTTATGAAACATAGTAAAGAAAATACAACATGATCTATGAGCATTAATGGAGGCATCTGATTTAGCCTGGGGAATCAGAGAAGCTTCCTTTAAAGGATCTTCATCCGGTATTGGAAGGATGAGGAACTGAAAAGGCAATTCCAGGAGTGTGACAGAGAGAACTGTCAGTGCAAAATAGTCTGGATATTTTTCATCTGATTGGCAAATATCACAGAGTTTGGCAATACCCTCTAGTGAGCATATGGAGATAAAATTCTCTTCTACACTGCTGGTGTGAGTGCAAATTGGTAAAATGCCCATAAAGGGCAATCTGGAAAAATCAAATTACTAATCCATATACCTTTCAATCCATTAATTTAGTGTGCATGACTGTAGAGAAGCATAACAAATGTAATCATAACAACATTTTGGGGTAATAATTCAAAAAGATGGCAAATCACTTAATATTTATCAATAGGGGGCCAGATCAATAAAATTTACAAAGGAGTATCATGACACAAAGCATCACGTGGTTATAAAAAAGGAAGGAGGAAGCGTCATATGTATCAATATGTTGTTTTCTCTTTAGTAGACACTATTAGGGTCCTTCCCAAACCTCTTCACTGGGCTAGTGAACATTTTCCTGAGCTATAATGAGTGGTGACTACTAAACAATCATAGCTGCATCATCCCCCAGAGAATTACTCTCAATCGATGAGAGCTTCCACCTCACCGAGAGATGCCTAGGAGAAAACACACCCTCCAAGGGAGTAAGGTATGGCAGTCTGCAGCCAATTGCTGACTGATTGCAGCATGTAAATGCCAGCCCCTTTCCCTCAAGGTAGGGCAATCTGTGGTGTGATTAGTGTTCACAGCTTCCAGTGGAACATGCTAAAGTTGACTTCAGTAGAACCCACACTGATGCTCATCTTCCTCCCTTGCCCTACCTGCCTTCCCTCACTCCATTATAGAATTTTCACTGGAAAGTGCTCACTCAATAACTCAATTGAACAAAAATCCCCATCTTGGATCTGTTTCTAGGGAATCTGACCTATGTTTGTTTGTTTTTTGTTTGTTTGTTTGTTTGCTTGCTTTTGAGATTTCCCAGGCTGTAAAATATACAGACCCATATTTTGTCTAAAAATTAAAAGTAATTGAGAGAGAAAATGATTTGAGCTGTGGACAGCTGAGCTAGAAAGATACATCTGTTTTTTTCAAGAGTTTTAAAAACAACTCATTTTATTCTGAAAGCTGAAGAATTGGTCCTAATCCTTAAATAAGCCCAATAAGCAACTGCCTGCTAGCTCTAAACTATCACCAGATTTTCTGCAGCAGTTCTTGGCACCTTGGTACCTGCCCTGAGGGACAAGGATTACTAGAGTCTCTCATAGCAGAAAGCCATGGCCACACAGGCTTCCTAACAGAGCACATGACAAGGATAAATGGGAAAAATAATCCAAACCAAAACGATACAAAAGCAAACACAAAATCTCCTCCTGAAACAATATCCATAAAGTATACTCAGGGACAAGTAGTTAGAGATACAATGCACACTTGTTTTTACCCATTCTATTCTGATTTCCATTCCATTGTTAAGTCATCTTCCATCCATCCCTATAGGCCTGCTAGTTATATTTCCATAATAGTTAGTTCAAGCTTAACATAAACAGTAATGGTAAATTCTTGCCCACTGAAAACCTATAACAAATGATCATTTCAACAGTGTCGAGCTGCCTTTTAGTTTGCATTAAGTCAGTGAAGTTGAGCCACTATATGTATAGTTCATATTTTTTGGTGCAAATTCTAAAACTACAAACCATAGCTGAGGGTATTGAATGCTCTGCTCTCTTATCTGTGTTTGAAAAACCCATTTTGTAAAAGTTCAGAAATATCCTCTCATAGCCACTTAATGTTGTGGGCCCCTAAACAATGGTGATTGATTTTGTTTGGTTGGGCAAACACAGATTATCCCATAATCATTTTAGCCTGCCATCCATGCTTACATTGACTTGTGTTTTAGAGAAGAAAGTGCAGTGACAGCCATAAAAAATAGAAAAAGTTAGAGGCAAATAAAATATTTCTCTACACTGAGGAAAACTGCAGCTACTTTAATTTTCTACACCAAATGGGTTTCGTTTTATATCAAAGTAAAATAAATTTGAAAATAGAAGAGGGCACTTTTGTTTTCAAGTAAACCAATTCTTTAGACATGCATTATGAGTTTTGACTCAGACTTGCTCTGTGACGAAAAAAAAAAAAAAGCAGAGAAATAAATCCCACAATCAAGACTACATATTGAGCTTTTTTTGAAATCTTATCACAAGTTTCCCTGCTGACACTAAATGGAATGACAGTTTCTACCTTTCCCATCCTAAAAACCCTGCTACTTATAATGATGTCACAAAAAAATTCAGTAATGGGTTACACACACACACACACACACTTATGTGCACATACACATGCAAATATTCTCATGAACTCCTTGCGAAATAATAAGTAAAACCGACATTAAATAAATGTTATTGGAGGGAAGGAAAAAAAGAAAGAT
>NW_007735180.1:8017-25196 GCF_000696425.1 Galeopterus variegatus | reverse complement strand
ACACACACACACACTTATGTGCACATACACATGCAAATATTCTCATGAACTCCTTGTGAAATAATAAGTAAAACCGACATTAAATAAATGTTATTGGAGGGAAGGAAAAAAAGAAAGATAAAAAGGACTGAAGAAAAAGAGAAAAAAAGGAATGTGAAGAAAGCGATGTCTTCTCCTTTGTATAGCTGGCACCATCATCCTATATCACATGAAGACAGTATAGTATAGTGGAAACTAGAGCTTACTTCTACCACAACTACATCTAAGAAATTGTAAAAGCTGGTATCTTTTTCTGGTTATCTATTTCCTCAACTGAAAATGAGCAAGCAGGACTACTCTTCTCTGAGAACCCTTCTAGCACTGACCTCCTATGATTCTAAAATAATTTTTATTAAGGTAGGCAATTGCTAAATGCCCCTATAGTACCAGCTGGAAGGTTGATAAAAGCCAATAGGGTACAAAGTTTCCAGGGAACTGTGCACAGATTGAAAAGTAATAGTCACTGAAATGTTCCAACAAAAAAGAGAAAGGTGTCAAGTCAGCAATTTGGAAATACCCTTTTGGGTAAAATAAGAAACAATTACACTCCATTAGGCATTTCTGAGCACTACACCTTGGCAGCCTTTGCCATTTCAGCTTTGTCTCTGCAGCTTACACCTCCCATGTTAGATCTAATTGCTCTTCTCTTTGGATACTCTAAGTTCGTCTGACTTGGCTGGCAAAGTTTAATTGAAAAGTATCATCTACTTTCACAATATTTATTTTTGTTGTTTGACTCATTCTTCATTTAATGATAGGGATAATATAGCTAATTGTGCAATGTTCTTATTAACAGCTCATTTACACCAAAATAAGAGAAAACAAAATAGAAATAATAACACGTGCCAAGTTCTTTTTATATACAGTGTTGTTGAGGTTGTTTCAGAAACCAAATATGAGTAGATACCTGTTCCCAATGTTTTTTTTATTTAAGTTTTAGTTTCAGCATTATTACCCCTAATAATTATACCACTTGAATTGTACTGAGGCCTGTGTATACATTCAAATTAATTAAACATTTATTGAGAACTTTATATTTGTGGGAGACTCATCGAAATTGTGAAAGAAATGGATGTGGAATATAAAAAAAAGAATGCTCAGTGTTCAAGTTTTAATGAGATTATAATTTTCTGTATTTTACTTCCAAATGATGAGTCATATTCACCATCTATTTTGGTCCTTTTGGCAGCCTTCTGTGGTAAGCAGTGCAGGAATTTTCTCTTTTCATAGTCATAAAAAAAAAAAAACCTTTATAGATCATGACTTGCCCTAGCTGCTGCAGATCTGTGGAAGGATCAGCATTAAAACACAAAGCTTTTTGTTAAAAGCAGAAGCTCTCTCTTACACATCAGATTAAACCCATATGCTACGGGTTTGGGTTCAAGGATACATGCATGAAACAATATTATTAAAGGGGACAAAATACAGCATACATGTTTCAGATAAAGCAGGTGATTTAATGATACAACAAAAAATTCACTGCAAAAATAATATGTATGTAGCCATATGCTAGGCACTGGGAATAAGTGATCAATAAGATGTAATCTCTGTCCGCCAGACTCTTACAGGCTGTTTCCATTATGAAAAGCAGAATAAACTACAAATAAGAAAATACGACAGCGATTTTGTAGTAATATTTCAAAAATAAACACTTATATTAGCAGGCTTAACAAAGTAACCAGTATTGGATTTGCCCTTTGCAAAAAAAAAAATAGAAAACTGGACAAAAATGTATGAAACAAATGTTTTTTAAAATATCATACAACAAGCAGTATTGGGCTGTGATCCCTGAGACAAGGAAAACAAATGTGGTGAACCCTGTGGTGGTTCCAGCTTTCTGCCAGGAGGCACTTTCTGGATTGCAGTGCAGTGATATGGAACCTAAGCAGATGCTGACGGCCACACTGACTTGAAAAAGCAGATCCTGGAGTTCAGGGAGATGGATCCAGCTGATCATTCTGAGGCAGAATACTGGAAAATAGATAGGTATGTAGGGTAAGAATTCCAGAAATCTTCATAGGGTTTATCTTGAATCTATGATTCAAGCTGCATACACCTAAAGTAAAACTCTATAAGCCCAAGGATAGAACATCTGCAAGAGGGCTGTAAACTAAATAATTCTCAGAGATCACACATTGATGAGAGAAATGTGAGCTTTTACTTGCCAGAGTAGAGAGATCTCAGTGAAGACCCAAGACATTCAGTAAGAACAATAGAAGTGTCAAACCTTATTATTAGGGTTAAACAAGCCTTAGAGTAGAGTCTGCTCTAGACCTTACCTAATAAAGATTTTTAAAAAGATGTGAAAGGATCAAACAAGTAATTTACAGTTTGCCAACATAAAATGTGACACCATATGAAGGAATACAACAGAATCCAGACATTCAACATTGTAATATTCACAATATTCCTCCAATCAAATAAATTTTAGATAGATTTGCAAAAAAGCAAGAAAATGTGATCCATAAACATGAAAAAACCTGGTCAATGAAAACAGACTAAAAAATGATAGAGATGATAGAATTATTGAACAAGAACTTTAAAACAGGTACTATAAATATACCAAATATTTGGAGAAAAATAAGAATATAATAAATATTTTCAACCATTATGTGGATTATCTTTTCACTTTCTTGATAATGTCCTTTGATGCACAGTTTTTTGTTGTTGTTGTTTGGTTGGTTTTTTGTTTTTTGTTTTTTTTCACTTCTAAATTCAACTTATGTGGCCAGCATGACCCTGATACAAGTGCAGACAAAAATACAAAAAATATATAAATAAGCTAATATTCCTAATGAACATATATGCAAAAATTCTCAACAAAATACTAGCAAACGAAATCCAACAGCACACTGAAAGGATTATATACCATGATTAAGTGATATTTGCCCCTGGTATATAAAGATGATTTGTCATACAAAAGTAAATTAATATGATATACCACTCTAACAGAATAAAAGATAAAAATCACATTATCATCTCGATAGATGCAGAGAAAGTGTTGACAAAATTTAACACTCTTTTATAACAAAAAACTCTCAACAAAGCAGGAATAAAAAGAGAGTATCTTAATATGAGAAATATCATGCATGAAAAGCCTACAGCTAATACTGTACTCATGGTGAAAAACTGAGAGCTTTTTTTCTAAGATTAGGAATATGGCAAGGATGCCCACTCTTGCCACTTCTATTCAATATAGTATTAGAAATTGTAGCCACAGCAATTAGGCAAGAACAAAAAATAAAAGGCATCCAAATTGGAAAGGAAGAAATAAAATTGCCCCTGTTTGCAGATGATATAATATTTTTTTTAATTTTACCACAATTTTTTTTTCATAATGTGCAATGAGTTTTGAGCTTGATTTCAATCTCCCATAACAAAGTCTGTCAAAGAAAATGATAGTTACACATCTAACAAGTTACACAATATATGTAAAGATTATTATACTCTAAAACAATTATGTAAAGTTAATGTTTGGTTAAGATATTTACATCAGTGGTGGTTTGTAGACTGCTTTACAGTCTTTTTTTTTTTAATTCCTTAAAAAGATCAACAATATTTGCAAACTGAACAAGAAAAAAAGAGAAGACAGGAATTACTAAAATCAGAAATAAAGCAGGGGCATGGTAGAGCAGTTGCTTCTTCTATTACGCTGGAGCGGGCTTTGAGGAGAGAGATGTCCACTTCTTTTTCCAGTCTTCACTGGTGACTTTCCTCTTGTCACTGAAGTTGGGCATGTGGTTGGCCACCTGCGTGGTAGTTGTGACTACTGCTGTGGCATCAAGTTGCTTTTGTAGCAGCCATGGCTCTGGCGGTGGCTGTGGTCAGCCACCCACAAGGAAGTGGTGTTTGCAGCGTGCTCCTTGCCCATTTCCCAGTGGGGGATATGCTGCCTTCAGCTCCTGCCTAAGGACCCTGGGTATGCTCTATTTCATGCTTATTTCTGGGTAAAGTGGTTGGCTCTTGGCGCCATAGTTTTTAATTTTGATGAGGTCTCATTTACCTGCTGTTTTGTTTGTTGATCATGTGTTTGATATTATATTTAAGAATCCATTGCCAAATTTAAGGTTATGAAGATTTATTCCTATGTTTTCTTCTAAGAGTTTTATGCTTTTAGATTTTATATTAAGGTCAATGATCCATTTTGAGTTCATTTTTGTATATGATTTGAGATGGGGGCCAAACTTTATTCTGTTGCATGTGAAAATCCAGTTATCCCAGAACCATTTATTGAAGTGACTATTCTTTCCCCATTTGATAGACTTAGCACCCATGTCAAAAATCAGCTGGCCATAGACTTATAGGTTTATTTCTGGAATCACAATTCTCATTTTTCATATGAAAATCTTAAAAAAGTTTGTGGAAAGATTTGTGTTATCTTTTAGTTCCATTTTTTCTGTGAACTTTTTGAAGTATCCTTTTATGTCTACTCTTATGCCAGTATCACACTATTTTGATTACCATACCTTAATGGTAAGTTTTAAGTCCTAAACTGACTCCTCCAGCTTTGTTCTTCCCTCCCGCCCCCCCAAGATTGTTTTGGCTATTCAGAGTTATTTGCAATTCCACGTGAATTTGGAGATTGGCCTTTCTATTTCTGCAAAAATTATCATTGACATGTTGATAGGAATTTCATTGAATCTGTAAATTTCTTTGGACAGTACTGACATTTTAACAATATTTAGTCTTCCTATCCATGAACATGAGATATCCTTCCATTTGTTAAAGTCTTCTTTAATTTCTTTTAGCAATCTTTTGCAGTTTTCAGGAAATAAGTCCTTCACCTTCTTGGTTAAATTACTAAGTATTTTATTCTTTTAGATGCTATCATAAGTGAAACTGCCTTATCATTTTGTTCTATGTTATCTGTGACTAGAGATAGTTTTACTTCTTCTTTCTAATATAGATTCCTTTTATTTATTTTTCTCATCTAATTTTTCTGTAAAGAAATTAAGTACAATGCTGAATAGCAATGGTAAAAGCAGCCTTTCTAGTTTTGTTCCTAACCTTAGAGGGAAAACTATCAGTCTCTTGCCACCAAGTATGATTTAGCTGTGGGTTATTCAGCTGTGCCCTTTATCATGTTGAGAAAGTTCCCTTCTATTATTAGTTTTATGAATTTTGTTATCATGAAAGAGTGTTGAATTTTGTCAAATGCCTTTTCTGCATCAATTAAGATGATTGTGTGGCTTTGGAGAAGTTCCAAACTAACATGCAAGCAGCCCTGTTGAATGGGATGTACAATACAGCAAACCATATGGTGTTGGTTGTGTCAATGTGAGGAAAGGATGTTGTTTGAAGTTTGTGGGAGAATTAAAACCTCTGTTCTGAAGCATATCCATGACATCTCTAGCAGAGAGTTAAATATTTTTTGAAAAACAATCTCTGGAATACTATTGAGCCCTTATAGAGGCAGAATACCTAACCTTATTTCATATAGCACTATTTCTTGATGAGACCACCCACCCACTTGGTGGCAAGTTAAATACACTGGTCCCTCTTCATTCTGGAAAGGACATAAGTTTTTCCTCATGGATATAGGTACCAATTCTGGGTACAGTTTTATTTTTCTTGCCCACATGGACTTAGCCAGAACCATTTTACAAAGACTTGTGGAGAATTTATCTACCATCATGGAAGACCACTTAGTGTCGCAACAGACCAGGGGACCCACTTAACAGTGCAAGAAATGCAGAAGTGAGACCATATCATGTACTTGGTGGCAAGTTAAATACACTGGTCCCTCTTCATTCTGGAAAGGACATAAGTTTTTCCTTATGGATATAGGTACCAATTCTGGGTACAGTTTTATTTTTCTTGCCCACATGGACTTAGCCAGAACCATTTTACAAAGACTTGTGGAGCATTTTATCTACCATCATGGAAGACCACTTAGTGTCGCAACAGACCAGGGGACCCACTTAACAGTGCAAGAAATGCAGAAGTGAGACCATATCATGCGGTCCCCTGTCATATTACATATCTGCACCACCCAAAAGTTGCTGACCTGACAGAACATTGGATGGCCTGCTGAAGGTACAACCGAAGTGCCTGCCCAATTTGGAGGTGATGTGTGCCAAAATGCCACTTTCCACCAAGAGGCAGTATATGTGTTAATTCAAACATCACAGGCAGCACTAGGAAGAATGCATGGGGTTCAAAAACCACAAAGTAGGAGCAGGGATGACCCCACTTACCATTATTCTCAATACGCACTGAGAAATTACACACTTCTTGTTTCCACAACTCTAGACTGCACAGAGTTAGAGGCTCTGGTACTCAAAGGAAATACACTCTTTGTCAGGCACCAAAGCAATGGTAATGTTGACTTATAAGCTACAGCTGCCGTCTGGGCACTTAGAACCCCTTGTATCTGAGACTAAAGGCAAAAAGCAGAGTCATCGTCTTAAAAAGAATGATTGTCCTGGATTATCAGGAGGAGGGAGCATTGCTGATATACTGTAAAATCAGGACAGAAAATGGGTAAAACCCAGGTGTTCTACTTGGGTAACTCTCAGTACTGCTTTGCTTAATTGCAACTGTAATTGGATAGGTATAGTACCTCTGACATGATATAGGAGTCCAGGGGGCCATGTCTATTGAGGGCAGAGGTTCAGATTCACGTATGAGTCTGTACATCAAAATGTCAGGAAACCACCAAAGCCAGCAGATGTGGTAACTATGGGTGAGGAGAATCTAGACTGGATTGTGGAAAAAGGAAACAGTGTCTATTAATTGTAGACCTGAGACTCTTTTATGTTTCCCACCAGGAAAGGAAATTCACTGGTCTCCTGAAGAATCTGTTCCCTAAATGTATATGGAGACATAGAGCTAAATTGTCCAAGAGATTGAATGTGGTAGACAAAAAGACATGCTTCACAGATCCCTGTTCATGAGAAGAGCTGCCCAGGTTCAGAAAGTGCAGTTGGCAGTCTCCAGCTCTTAGTTGCCTCAGATGCAGAGCACTACCTCACCAAGCTCATGGACTCCCCACATGGGTAGCCCACACATGAGAACTGAGCAAGGTGGGGGTACCAAGGACCAGCCATAGCCATATTCACCTGTCATAAGACAACTCCGACAGGCAAAACAAACTCTGTGTCTATTCTGAGAACAAAACCTGTGACTCTTGCATATTTCCAAAGGCCAACAACAAAAGATTTATTTAGCAATGTCTTTCTGCTCTAACACCTGTGCTCATGGAACAATCCTAAAAATGCTCTCATATGTTGGTCATATCCCATTGGAATTTTACAGAGTATGGCACTTTTGTGTGAGGAGAAGTGTTGCGAATTAGATTAATGGGATTCTGTAGTACATATGAACGTACTCCAAAAAGTTCATGGAAAGATAGAAATGAGATAATACAAATGTTTCCATGAACTTTTTGAAGTACCCTCATATAAATCTTTATTTTAATGGGTTGAACTATAATGGAGTTTTTTTTTTTTTTTATCTGTCTGGGTGTTTTTATAAGTGACACAATCACCTTTCTTTAAAAAATCTCTCCTAACTACTCTATTCCATATTGTTTTCTTCCTTGTTTCCCTATGCTATATACCCTCTATTATAACAATGAGAAACAGCAACCTTCCCATAAAAAGGAATCGTTCAGATTTTTTTGCTGCCAATGGGTTAGAGAACACTTCTTCCAGAAAGTCAGCCTGGGGCACCAATTCATGCCAATTATTTCAGAGAGAGTTCTGAGCTGGACCTAAGGAACCCTAAGTTCATGTTCTGGCTATGTGTAATCTCAATTAAATTAAATTAATCTCTCTGAACCTCAGTAGTCTTATTTTTTCCATGGAGATAATATTATCTGACCTATGTCACCATGTTATTGTAGGAGCTGAAAATTTCTCATGAGAAAGTACATTGAAAAGTTAATAATACCTTATAGAGTGATTTTACTATCTCAGAAATAGCCTTTAAAATGTCTGATACATTAAACCCATTCTTAAATGTAACAAAAATAATATTTTGAATTAATTTGATTGTAAGCAATAGAAATGTTGATAAAGCTAAACATGTAGAAGAATTAAAGTCATGCAATAATGAGATATTAAACTGTGCAGAGAAGTTGCAGGAATTAGCTCATGTTCATGCTAAAATGTTTGGGATTGTTTAATTACAGCAAAATGGAAGAATACTTTAAATAAAGCCTTGTCCAAAGTAAAACAGTATTCAAGAAATCACTACTTAATAAATCCAAAGCAAGCCTGAGTTGTTCCATTACATCATGATAATAAAGGAAATAAATAAATCAACAATCCCAGAAAAGACAGAGGAGTCATGCCATATAAATTATACAGGATTAAACATTACATATAAATTACACAGGACTACACAAGATAAAGCCAAACTTTATGGTTATGCAACTCTCATTTCCAAAATAATGAAGAAAATCTATCATGAACTGTATATTTGGATCTTACTGAAGTTTTTGATTGCCATGGCTCATAAAATTTTACTGGAAGAAGTAGTAAAATTAGTTTTATATGAGCAGACAAATGTGGCCTAAAACTGTGGAAGAATATAAAGGAAGTCAGACAGGAGAATAAATTGGGATGTGCCCAGTTTCTCTCAGTTGCAGGTCTATAGAGTGGCTGTGTAAACCCTCCTAGGCCCTTGTTAATAGATGGGTCATATGTACACACACTTGCCTACAGCCTTCCTCAGGCCTCCTAATGGAGAATCTCAGTAGTGAAACTGGAGAATATATTTTAACAAGACATCTGAGGTGATGCTGATTTGTAGCCATGTTTGTGGATCATTAACATGACCAAGTTTGTTAGAAATGGGATAAATTAAGCCCAACCAACAGTCAAAATGCAAAGTTCATTTAAAATGTATACGCAAGTGTGTTATCTGGAAAAATAAAAGGGTAATATAATTGCTGTGAGCCACTAAGCAGGACTGTGTTGCCAAACCAAATCCAAAAAACACTGGACCCAGCTCCCTGCCTGCCAATAAACACATCCTGGGTAGATTCATACCTGCATATGAGCCTCTGGGTTTGCCAGTTCTACCATGAGAATGCATTCTCTCTGCTCCTATTAAATCAGAATTATAACTCTAGTCTGGTATTTCCCAGAATTGTCCTAAGGAAGATAATAAGGATCATATGAATTAAAATGTTGGAAGATTAAATAAATATGGGAAACTTGGGTTAACAAAGTTATATGGGTTTCTTTGCTACAGGGACTTTTCAGAACCTGCATATATAAATATGCACTGTGAAGCTTCAAACATAAGCTATAAGATGCAAAAACACATATGGTCATAGAACACTTAAATTTTGCAGATATACTATATATCTTGGGTCTACATTTCTATAGAACACACTTTTGGAATCACTGGTTTATGCGCACTTAAAATCCTAGTTTCCATTGCAAAGAGCACAGGTAGTGAAATCAGGAGAGTTGGCATTGAGTACTAGTAATATTTCATTTTTTCTGGCTTCTCATCATCCAAATCTTATTAATTGGAGGATAATATTTCACTTTGTCAGTCTTAGTGGGATGCAAGGTCTTAACTGACAGAAAGAGTCAGATAATCCTTTCTGCCTCTCCTAGCAGTTAGATGAAGACATTGTGCTATAGGTTCAGCTAATTAAATACTTTCTTTCAGGGAAACGCATCTTTTGACTCATGAGTGGATGGTTTATACTTACAGAGGTAAGAATTAACTGCGGACAATGACTTCCAGTGTCTAACAGCAACCTTGTTTGCAGCAGTGGTGAGAGCAGTGTCTAGCAGAAAAAATGTTGTAGTGATGTACCAATCAGAGAGACCTGCAGTGTCACCTTTGCTATGGTGTCAGTATTTTAATCTCTCTTTGTTTTTTGCATATTTTCTAAGCCTGGTCCTCCAAATTATTGAAAACTTTTTGAATAACACGATGAGATCTTGGCAATAAAGTTTCTTCTCACTTAAGTTATCCATGGTCATCTGTTCCACACAATCTAGAACTATGACTGATACATTTGAACAGTCATTTAAAAACTTTTGTACTCCCATGGTCATCTGTTCCACACAATCTAGAACTATGACTGATACATTTGAACAGTCATTTAAAACATTTTGTACTCCGGGGGCCAGCCCGGTGGCGCACTGCTACAGTGCACCACTTGGGAGCACGGCGGCGCTCCCGCCGAGGGTTCGGATCCCACGTACAGACCGGTTCCCGCTCACTGGCTGAGCGGGCTGCGGGCACAACACCGAGGGTTGCGATCCCGTTGCCGGTCCCGGTCCCGGTCCAGTACGGGCACGACACTGAGGGTTGCGATCCATTGCCGGACATGAAAAAGACAAAAAGAAAAAAAAAAAAAAAAAAAAAAAAAAAAAGTTAATAGAATTTCCAGTTTTAATCTTTTGTGGTCGGTCTGAAAAGATACCTAAAATGATTTCAGTTCTTTCAAATTTGTTAAGACTTGAATTGTGACCTAACATGTGGTCTATATTAGAGGATGTCTCATGTGCTGTTGAGAAGAATGAATATTCTGTGATTGTTGGATGAAATGTTCTGAAGATACCTGCCAAGTCCATTTTGTCTAAAGTGTGATTTAAATCCTGCATTTCTCAGTTGATTTTTTGCCTAGATGATCTGTCCAATACTGAAAGAGGGGTATTCAGTTTCCCAACTATTATTATATTTTGGTCTATCACATTCCTTAGATCTAATAGGGTTTGCTACATATATCTGGGTGCTCTGATGTGCTCATATATATTTATTATTGTTGTGCCTGTTTGCTGGATAGATACTTTTATCATTATATTATGACTTTCTTTGTCTCTTTTTATAGCTTTTGGTTTAAAGTCTATTTTATCTGATATAAGACTAGCTATTCCTGCTCATTTTTTATTTCATCTGTGTGGTAAATTTTTTCCCATCCCTTCACCCTCAGTCTGTGTGTGTCTTTACAGGGAGGTGAGTCTCTTATAGACAGCATGTAGTTGGGTCTAGCTTTTTAATCCAATCAGCCAGTCTGTGTCTTTGAATGGGGAATTTAATCCATCTCCATTTAGGGTTGTTACTTAAAGGTATTATCTTATTCCTGGTATTTTATTGATTTTCATTTAGATGACTTAAATATCTTTTGGGATGCAAGGATTGTTCAATAAATTCAAGTCAATAAATGTGATACGCCACATTGACAAAATCAAGAATAAAAACCATATGATTATCTCAATAGATGCAGAAAAAGTATTTGCCAAAATTCAACATGACTTTATGATACAGACTATCAGCAAATTAGGTATAGAAAGAAAGTACCTCAACACAATAAAAGCCATATATAACAAATCCACTGCCAATACTATCCTGAATGAAAACAAGACAAGGATGCCCATTCTCACCACTCCTATTTAACACAGTATTGGAAGTGCTAGCCAGAGAAATCTGACAACAGATAAAAATAAATAGCATCCAGACTGGAAAAGATGAAGTCAAATTGTCCCTGTTTGTAGATGACATGATCCTATATGTAGAAAAGCCTAAAGACTCGACAAAATAACTCTTAGAACTGATTAATAATTTCAGTAAAGTTGCAGGAAACAAAATAAACAATCAAAATTTAGTAGAATTTATATATTCCAACAATTAGCAGAAAAGGAAATTGGTAAAGCTAGCCTACTACAATAGTCACAAATAAATAAATAAATAAAATACCTAGGAATATATTTAACCAAGGAGATGAAAGATCTGTACGATAAGAACTACCAATCACCATTAAAAGAAATTAAAGAGGGCACAAAAAGATGGAAAGACTTTCCATGTTCTTGGATTGGAAGAATTAACATTGTGAAAATGTCCATACTACTCAAAGTGATCTACAGATTCAATGCAATCACTATCAAAATACCAGTGACATTCTTCACAGAAATAGGAAAACCAACCATAACATTCATATGGAACAAAAAAGAACCTGAGTAGCCAAAGCAATCCTGAGCAAGAAAGCTAAAGCCACACACACTTCAAATTTTACTATAGAGCTATAGTAACCAAAACAGTATGGTACTGCCATAAAAAAAAAAAAAAAGACACATGTACCAATGAGACAGAATAGACAATGCAGAAATCAACCCACATACTTAGCCAACTGATATTTGACAAGGACAACAGGAGCACACTCTGGGGAAACGACTGCCTTTTCAGTCAAATGCTAGGAGAACTGGACATCTATGAGACTAGACCTGTACCTTTCACCATATACCAAAATTAACTCAAAATGGATTAAAGACTTAAATATAAGACCTGAAACTATAAAACTCTTAAAAGAAAATATAGGGAAAATGTTTCAACATGTAAGACTGGACAAAGACTTTATGAATATGACCCCCAAAGCACAGGCAACAAAAGGAAAAAAAATGGGATTATATCAAGCTAAAAAGCTTCTGTACAGAAAAGGAAACAATTAACAGAGCAAAAAGACAACCTACAGAGTGGGAGAAAATATTTGCAAGCTATGCATCTTCCAAAGGATTAATATCCAAAATATACAAGGAACTCAAACAACTGAACAGTAAAAAATCAAATAACCCGATTAAAAAATGGGCAAAGGAACTGAATAGGCATTCAGTCCAGTTTTCTCAAAGGAAGATAAACAAATGGCTAACAGACACATGAAAAAAAATGCTCAGCATCACTCAGCATCAGGGAAATGCAAATCAAAACCACATTGAGATATCATCTCACTTCAGTTAGACTGGCTGTTATCAAAAAGACAGAGAACAATAAATGCTGACAAGGATGTGGAGAAAGGAAAACCCTACTACACTGTTGGTGAGACTGTAAATTGGTGCAGCCATTATGGAAAATGATATGGAGTTTCCTCAAACAATACAGATAGAACTGCCATATGATCCAGCAATCCCACTGCTGGGTATATACCCAAAGGAATGAAAATCATGTCCAAGGGATGCCTGCACTTCCATGTTTATCACAGCTCTATTTACAATCACTGATAGTTGGAACCAACCTAAATGTCCATCATCAGATGACTTGGTAAGGAAAATGTGGTATATTTATACAATGGGATACTACTTTGCCATAAAAAAGAATGAAATACTGCCATTTGCAGCAACATGGATGAACTTAGAGAAATTATGTTAAGTGAAATAAGCCAGGCACAGAAAGAGAAATACCTCATGTTCTCACTCATAAGTAGGAGGTAAAAAATATTTTTTTTAAAAAAAAGAAAGATACAATATTCACAATGATTCATTGAACTTTCAAAAGGAGAGAATAGAACAGAGGTTACCAGAGATAGGAAAGGGGGAGGGAGTAATCACAAAAAATGATTAAATTGTGTAATACTGAACATATTACTTATCCTGATTTGAGCATGACATATTACACACAAGTATTAACATTTAACTCTTACTACACAGATATGTACGATTAACTGTTTCAATTAAAAAAATAGCAAATATATGTTTTAAATTGTTAAAAGTTAATAGAAAATGCATATGATGAGAAAACTATGCATGGATTTCAAAAATTTTTGTAGCAAAATAAACGTGTGCTAACTTGTTGTAACATATCTGAACAGGATCTAGTTTGAGGCTCTAAGGAGGATAACACATCAGTTTGAAAAGAGCTTGTATCAGAGAAACATGAATTCTGTTAAAAAGGAAGCAAGAACAAACACCAAATTTATGGTGACATTTGGGTGGAAGAACAGTGAAATCACTGATCCTTTACAAAAAGTTAACTGGTACAATGTCCCAAAGAAATCGGCAGTTTACAAACGGATAACTTGTTTTAAGAAGGGATGAAATGATTTGAAGATGAAGCCTGTAGTAGCAGATCATCCACACCAATTTCAGAGAAAAAAATTAATCTTGTTCATGTCCTAATTAAAGAGGACCAACGATTAGCCGAAGCAATAGCCAATACCATAGACACCTCAGTTATTCCAGAGGCTTACACAATTCTGTCTGAAAAATGACAGTCAAGCAAACTTTCTGTTCCATGGGTACCAAAACTATTGTGCCCAGATTAGCTACAGACGTGAGCAGACATTTCAATGGAAATTTTAAACAGGTGGAATCAAGATCCTGAGGCATTTCTTTGAAGAGTCATAACAGGAAATAACAGACATATGTACCAGTACAATTATAAAGATGAAGCACAATCAAAGCCATAGCTGTCGAAGTGGAAGTTGTTCAGTCAAAGCAAAATCAGACCAGTCAAGAGCAAAGGTCATGGCTACAGATTTTAGGATGCTCGAGGCATTTTGCTTGTTGACTTTCCAGAGGGCCAAAGAATGATACCATGTGCTTACTGGAAGAGTGTTTTGAAAAAGTCAGCCAAAGCTTCAGCAGAAAAATATGCAGGAAATCTTCAACAGAGAGTCCTATTCCACCATGATAATGCTGCTGATTTCTCTCATCAAACAAGGACAACTTTCTAAGAGTTTCTATGGGAAATTATTATTCATCCACCCTTACAGTCCTGATTTGGTTTCTTCTGATTTTTTTTTCCTAATCTTAAAGAATCTTTAAAGGTCATCCATTTTTCTTCAGATAATAATGTGAAAAAGACTTCATGGACATGGTTAAATTCCCAGGACCCTCAGCAGTTTGGAGATAAGCTAAATGACTAGTATCATCACTTACGGAAGTGTCTTGAACTTGATGGAGCTCATGTTGAGAAATAGAGTTTACATTTTTTATTTTTATCTTTTAATTCCATTTTCCATGAAAATTTTGAAGGCCCCTCATATTTAGTAATTTATTTAAGAATACTCAGAAATACCATAATATTGCAAAAAGAAAAATAAAGTCATGCTCAGAAGACTCAGGTTGGAAGCTCACCCATGCCACTTACCAGCTACATATTGTCATTGCCTCTATAAGCAAGAAGTAGTCATGGTCTAGATGATAGAGATATAGGGTTTTTTTCCCCAATTCTACTTTATATCTATAATCTTATTACTAGTAAATCAATTCAATATTCTGTACCTAATTTTTCTTTCTTAAAAAAATGCACTTAAATTTCTTTACCTATTGTTCAGGGATGTTAAAGGCAAAGTAATATTAGATGGTAAATGCTAAAAGACTTTGAAAAATATGACACACATATGCTACCTATTATTTGAGAATGTTTTTGAGGTGGGGTGTCCCATTCTAGCTAGCAATTCCCTAGAGAGACAGAACTGTATACCTTTGCTGCTGTTTCATAAGTCTAATGCATGTTGTAGCAGATAAGGATTCAGGAGACTACTTCAAGGGCATGTTTTATGACTTACTAAAAAAATGACTTGAATCAAGCAAGAGAATATCAGGATTGAAAGGTCATATTTGGGACTTAATAAGTATTTATTAGTAAACAATCTAATCTTCTGTATCACAGCCCTGCCAATCACAAATTGAATATGTTTTGTGATAAGAAACTCAAAACTGCCAGGGGAAGCCAATTCTTTTTTTCTTTTTTTTACTGGTTATGAATATTCATGAGATACAAAGCTGATTGTCACCCCTCGTGCCCAAGATATGAAGGCCAGGTCCATACTGGCAGCATGCCCATTACTACAAATTGCGATTGTACCCTGTGTTCCCCACCCAATTATCCCCAACTCCCCCTCCCCTGCTCCCCCACTCCACTTTGTAGCCCGAGGAATGTTCTCTCCCTCTGCAAGTCCAATGCACTACTGTGGTCTTTCTTTCCATCCTTCTTTCTCTCTTAGCTCCCACTTATGAGTGAGTACATGTGGTATACACCATGGAATACTACTGTGCCATTAAAAAAAAAAAAGAATGAAATTCTCCCATTTGTAACAACATGGATGAGCTTGGAGAAACTTATGTTGAGGAAAGCCAATTCTGAGTGTTAAAAGTTATTCTTTATTCTGGCACACTCAACATATATAAGACTTATTTTCCCCCAAAGTAATAATGGAGTGATAATAATAGCAACCATTTATCGATTACCTACTGTATGTCAAGCATGGAATTAAATACTTTATATAGTTAAATTCTAATCATCTAAAAAACCCTACTAGATAAGTACGAGCATAACTATGCTCCTTTGACCTGTGAAGAATCTGATATTCAGATTTAAGTGGCTTGCCTAAGGCCACCCACTAGTTATTAGCAAAGCTGAACTCCTGCTTCCAGTCTGCTAAGAATTAATGTAAAAAAAAAAAATACCCCTCAATGAAGTTATACAAAAAACAAGATTTGTAAACTGAATATTTGTAAAAAATGTAAGCTGCTTTTATAATTAGTGGAAGTGTTTTTATGTTAGGACCAATGTCCAATTTCATAAAGCTTAGCACAATTCTTAGCATGACACAGATACTAAATAACAGTTCATTTACTTATCTTTTGAATATAGAATAGCATACTATTAAACATATTTAGTAGTACTGAGGTCTACCAAACCTTCATTCCAACAAAGAAATCAGAAGTAAGAAAGGCAATATTTCCATAAGAATAACACAATTTCACTGCATACATCTAAATATGAAGAAGAAATGCTCTTTCAGAATCATGATGATAATACTGATTTGGGCTGCATTTTTGAGGATATATGTCATATTTTTATTATGATTTGAAATTGTTAAAAGTTTAGTAGAGTCCAGGAAAATTTCCACTCTTCTCTGAAGGACACACATGAAAGACCATCATGCTTTCTGAGGTTTTAGGTTTTAAAAACAAGAGAAAGTGACAAGAATGACAACTTTTAAAAATTTCAAAGATATTTTTAAAATACCTTTATCATAATATTCTCTATCTGCTATGGGGTTGACTCAATGACTATTTCCATAGTTATAAAATTTTTAACACTGAAAGGCGTAAAACTTAAAGTTTCTCAGAGAAACACTAAAAAGAAAGTAAAATAAAGAATTCTCTCTCTTTCTTTATTCTTCCCCTGGAATCCGCATGCACCCCCAAACATGCAAGTGGTTTGAGGGCTTCCTGAAACCCGCAGGGACACCCAGGTCCCTCCCCTCCACTCCTACCCAGACACTGACCTCGGGGCCTTCATCCTTCGTCCACTTCCCAGACTTCTTTGTCCATAACTTCCTGCCTGATTCCCACACACCCTGTGCTGGCTTCCTTAGCTGAGTCCACCCTCTCACTCTGTCTGGACTCACCACTTCGTTTCAACACATATTTGTTTAAGCACTACT
>NW_007735180.1:0-7330 GCF_000696425.1 Galeopterus variegatus | reverse complement strand
CCATATAAGGTCACATTCACAGATTCCAGAGATTAGGATGAGGATATCTCCAGGCAGGGGTGGGGGGAGTGCACACATTATAAGGAAGTGCTGTTGGGTCAAGGTAGCTGCCTGGAGTTCAGGCCCCACTCCACCACCAAGCCTCGTATTGAACAGTATAGTCTCAAAACACATAAAGCAATAGCCAAAAGAACTCCAAAAAAAGAAAATCAGCAAAAAATATTGTTTTAATACACCCCCTTCAGAACATAATAGGTAAAGCAGACAAAAACTAGAAAAAATTTTAGCTGTAAATCATAAATATGTTATAAAATACTTAGAAGTAAACCTTAAGAGAATATTACATACCTAAATTTGTAGAACTCAACTAAAGCAGTATTTAGAAGAAAATTTATAGTTTTTATTACACTTATCAGAAAATGAAAATGATTAAAAACAAATAGGCTTAGCATTAAAATTTTAAATGCAAAAAATGCACCAAAAACATACCCAAAATAAAAGAAAAAAAAAGTGGAAGTATAGACAACAGTGACAGATAACAAAAGATAGATAAGATTATAAACAAAATCAAAGTGATTTATTTGAAAAAATTAATAGCATTGAAAAGAACTCTGTCAAGAGAATTCCAGAAAAAAAATGCAAATAAAAAATAAAACAAAAAAGGAGGAAATCACTGATTAGGATGAGGATATCTCCAGGCAGGGGTGGGGGGAGTGCACACATTATAAGGAAGTGCTGTTGGGTCAAGGTAGCTGCCTGGAGTTCAGGCCCCACTCCACCACCAAGCCTCGTATTGAACAGTATAGTCTCAAAACACATAAAGCAATAGCCAAAAGAACTCCAAAAAAAGAAAATCAGCAAAAAATATTGTTTTAATACACCCCCTTCAGAACATAATAGGTAAAGCAGACAAAAACTAGAAAAAATTTTAGCTGTAAATCATAAATATGTTATAAAATACTTAGAAGTAAACCTTAAGAGAATATTACATTGTAGAACTCAACTAAAGCAGTATTTAGAAGAAAATTCATAGTTTTTATTACACTTATCAGAAAATGAAAATGATTAAAAACAAATAGGCTTAGCATTAAAATTTTAAATGCAAAAAATGCAACAAAAACATACCCATAATAAAAGAAGAAAAAAAGTGGAAGTACAGACACCAGTGACAGATAACGAAAGATAGATAAGATTATAAACAAAATCAAAGTGATTTATTTGAAAAAATTAATAGCATTGAAAAGAACTCTGTCAAGAGAATTCCAGAAAAAAAATGCAAATAAAAAATAAAACAAAAAGGGAGGAAATCGCTACATAAAAATTAGATTAGCTTCAAAAATGAAACAATGCTGTGTGTATCTACACACTAATAAATTCGAAACAAAAGCATACTCATTAGAAACCCATTTTACTTTTGCACATAGACCCCAAAATCATGAAATTACTTACTGATCCCAGTTATTAGATAATTAAATCCAAAACTGCTTAAAAATTAATACATCGTGATTAAATGGAATTTATTCCAGGAATACAAAAGTGGTTCAAAATTAGAAAATCTATCAATGTAAATGAGCTCATTAATTCAAAAGATACAGTGATAGCATTTGATGAAGTTTAAATATATTAAAAATTCAAAGCAAATTGGGAATGCAATTGACATTCCTTAACTTAAAAAGGTCACAAACAGAAAATCTACATCAAATGTCATACTGAAAGGTGAACATTGGATGGTTTTCTGTTCATATTAAAAAGAAAACAAGGATGCTCACTATCCTGCTAATGCTCCAGATGGTGCTATAAAGTTGGCAATCACAATTAGACAAATAAAAGAAAACAATATGTCTAACAAGAGGACAGAAAAAGGTAAAATATTAATTTTTTGTGGATAATATGATTATCTGCACAGAGAAATCAACAGAACCAATAAACTATTAGCATTCATAGGAGAGTTTGGCAATCTTTTCAGACTCAAAATAAAGTATGAAAATTACTACTTTTTTTGCACTAGTTTTAATCAACCTGAAAATAAGACACCATTCATAACAGCTAACAACCATAAATTATCTAGAAATGAACTTGGTAAAAATGCATAAGATTTATGTGGAGAAACTTTTATGACTATTCAAATATATATGAGGGTGTTCATATTTCATTCTCTTGTACTGAACAACTTGTAATTATGAAAATGACAATTCTCTCCAAATTGATCTATAAATTCGATATGCTCCTAAGCAAAATTCCAGCTGGATTTTTATGAACTTGACAAACTTATTCTAAAAGTTACATAAAAGATTAAAGGTTCAGAAAAGCTTAGTCAACTAAGAAAAAACAGAGAGGGAATGTGCTTTATCTGATGTTAAACCAAACTATAAAGCAAAGTAAAACAAACAAAAACCATGGTAGTGGTACTGAAAAAAAAAAAAGACAAATATAGTTCAGTAGGAAAGAAGAAAGTGCACAGAAACAGACCATACATATACAGCAACAGGACAGGGTAAAGGATGCCTCAAAAGAAAACTGGCTTATTAAGTGGAGAAAAATAAAACTGTACCCCTACCTCATACCCATGGAATCTTGACAAACTAAAGATCTTAGTGTCAAGGTTAAAACTCTAAAACTAATGGAAGAAAATAAAGTAAAATCTTTGTTTTCCAGGGATGGGAAAGTATTTCATATGTACACCAGAAAGTAAAAATGTTGATGTATTTGATTAAAATTAAAAAGGACAACTTAGATAAAGTTAACCTGTGGATTAATGACTAACAAAAGATATTTGTAATATCTGAAACTGATGACTGACTAGGTAAAAATCTTGCAAATCATGAAGAAGATCAATAGACAATAAAGAGAAGAGAAAATCCAAATGATTAAGAGATTCTCAACTTCATTTGTATTCAGAAAAATAAAAATTAAAAAGACAATAAGACGGGCCGGCCCGGTGGCGCACTGCTATGGTGCGCCGCTTGGGAAGTGCAGCGGCGCTCCCGCCAAGGGTTTGGATCCCACATACAGACTGGTTCCCACTCACTGGCTGAGCGAGGCGTGGGAGCGGCACCGAACTGATGACTGACTAGGTAAAAATCTTGCAAATCATGAAGAAGATCAATAGACAATAAAGAGAAGAGAAAATCCAAATGATTAAGAGATTCTCAACTTCATTTGTATTCAGAAAAATAAAAATTAAAAAGACAATAAGACATTCACAGCCATCACGTTGGCAAAACATTAAGTCTGGTAATGCAATATTGGCAGATATTGTAGGAAAAGAGCCAATCACATGAACTGGTGCTGCCATTTTGGAGTGCAAGCTTATTTATGATAAATATATAAGTAATTGATGACCAGCATCTTCACTGTCACACAGGACCATAGGTGGACATATATGAGGTTGTTCATGCTGGTGCAATTTGTGTGGTGGGGAGATGGAGGCATACCATCAACATAAGGGGTATGAAAGGTGATGGGATGGCACAAGAAAACTTGCAGCAATTAAAAGAGACATTATATATAAACACAGAAAGAGAGGTATCAAAATAATGGTGCTGAATTTAAAAACTAAGAGAAAGAGATTATGCAATGTATGTATATTAGAAATGAACATATAAAAATAAAACATCATTTATAAGAATACCTACAAATTTAAGAATATATGAATGGGTTAGAAAATGAAAATGAAATAAAATATGTAAATAACTAAACAAATAATCACACTGTGGAATAAATATATGCATATATAAAGAGAGAGAGTTTGTACAGACCCATGATGAGAGCATGCCATGAACTAAAGAGAATAGTTAACTGTCTTCTGTATGTATGCATGTGCACGCACACACACACACACTCATTGTTTGTGGGGAAAAGGCAATAAATAAACAAATGGGTGGACCTAACAACACCAATAGCACATTTCTTTCAGAGTCTGCTGAAAGTATCAAGAGTCTACTGGAATGGCTCTTACAACCAAGGAACATGTTCTTCTTTAAAACTCCATTGGGAAGGAATTTGAGGAACATAAAAACACATGGTTTGAAATAAGGCAAAAATTTAAGGACAGACATCATCCCTTCTTTCTACCTGAGTGATGCCTCCACAGGGCAAGCTATCTCTCAAAGGATTTTGGCCAATTTTCCTGCTGCTGGTGCTGCCTCTGGCTGAATAATTATGGTGCACTACAACCGAAGGTCTGAAGAGAGGGTCAGCAGATGGAAGCTATAGCCTTGCTATGCACACCACACACAGAGGAGAAGAGAAACCATTTAGACCTGAGCTCAGAAGACTTGGAGTTCAGTTTAGTACAGATGTGAAGCAAATGGCCTAATCTTTCTCTCAATTGACTCTCTGAGGCAAAAGAATGTATCTCTTTTCATTTTATTTCTGAAACAACAAAGTAGCAACATTAAAGAACACATTTTAAAATGGAAAACTAATGATAATGCCACCACCCTAACTGATTCATGTTCACTTTAGTGTATTCTTCAGAGTTAGTCCTCTGATCAGTATAAACTAACTCATTGCTGTCATAGTATATGGATCTTAGTGCACATTGTAGTAAGCATCATTATGTGATGGTAACTTCCCTGTAGGTTTTCTAAAGCAGTTTCTCTTTATTGGGCATAGTAACTATTAGAGTGATTGTAACTATTAGAGAGTTTGCACTTCATAAGCAAACTAGAGAATCCAGCCAGAGCTTAAATAACATTTGCACTCAGTACCAATCCCTTCCCCACCCCCCAAAGATCCAGTTTTTTTCTGGTCCCTCTTGGTTCCTCTGGGTCAAAAACACACTTTCCAGAAATTCCAGAAGAAAATGACCTCCTGCTACAGTAAAAAGAGATGAGAGATGAAAAAGAGGAGAGGAAAGAGTGAATAAAGTCATACAGACAAGAAAAAGCTAAATCTGTGCAGCCCTCAGCCAGCAGTAAGGATTATTGGTCAGAACTTCAAAGGGTGCATCATGTGTAAGCTGTACCTCTGGTGAGTTCCTGGTGTTCTGGAGGCTACCTTTGGAAATGACAGGCAGGTTCTATTGCCAGGAGAGGAAGCGTATTTGATAAAAATGAAACAAAAATAAAAACAAAAAATTCTCCCACAATATCTCTCCATAAAAGAGATAATTAGAAAATCTTCCCCTAAAATCTCTGAGATCACGCTGGAAAGCAAATGAGCAATGCCTGTATGTTGTGTGGCTTACATCCTGATCAGACCTTGTTCTTGGTGGCTTCTCATGGCTGCTCCCAGTGCCTGCACCTGATGTAGAGAGAGAAGGCTTTTTGCTCCTCTAAAGGAGTTGGGAAGAAACTCCAAGCTCTTTACAGAGTTTGGTTAGAGTCAGTAGCTCTCCATCCTGGCTGCACATCATTGTCACTGGGAGGGTGGGAGAAGGTGAGAGGGTCTTTAAGAATAAATTATGCTTGGGCTACATACCAGCAATTTAATCAGAATGACTGAAGATGGGGCTCAGCTGTGCAGACCTTTTTACGTTCCCAAGTGATGCTAATGTGCAGCCGGATTAGAGAAGCACTGAGTTTGGTTAAGGATAATGAAGCCATTCAACAGAAATAGGAATAGAAAGAAGAAATCCCTTAGGCTTCCAAAAAGGTACAAACTGTACCATAAACTCATACCTAATTTCAAGAAGCTTGTTTCGTTCTCTTGTTGTGCAGAGTGTCTTCCAGAAGATCAGACTTTCCAATATCACACTCTCTTTATTGATTAAGTTCCTATTCTGTCTCCCAGTAAAAATTTTGACCTAATCAATTCTACTTAAATTCAGGCACTTTAAGGTCTCTTCAGTTATTTCAAGTTATACATAAGTCAGTTTTAGTTACCTTACCATTCCTTTTCCCCAGTGGAGTTTATTTCTGGGGAGAAAAGGAGCTGGAGAAGCAAGAAAATAGGGCCCCAGCAGCCTAGTCACCCTATCCTGATATGCTCTAAAATGCAGCTCTCTATGTTCTGCCACCTGCCATGTGAGCCCCTGCTTTGCTGTGAAGAGCCACTATCCAGCAACCAGGCTCTCACCATATGTGTTCCCTGGACTTTGGACTTTCCAGCCTCTGAAACTAAGGTCAAATAGAGCGTGACCGCAACCCCGGGAGCCCGTCCTGCCATGTGAGCCCCTGCTTTGCTGTGAAGAGCCACTATCCAGCAACCAGGCTCTCACCACATGTGTTCCCTGGACTTTGGACTTTCCAGCCTCTGAAACTAAGGTCAAATAGAGCGTCGCGAACGCCTTGGTGACCGCAACCCCGGGAGCCCGCGGCCCCGCATTGTGCCCGGTGCGATCACCGAGATCTGGGATGAATGTGGAGGCCAGTGCTTTGGCCTGCCAGCCATTCGCCAATTCGAAACATGGCGGCGGGAAGGGAGTGAGCTGCCCGCGCCCTGTGCGGGCAGGATCCCAGAGGCCACCAGCAAGGAGAGGAACTCAGAAAGCCTGATGGTGAGTCAGAATCTCTAGTGTCCTTGCTTGCACCGGAGGTAGCTGTTACTACCCAGGTGGATTGCTTTGAAGGATTGCTGAGACCTTGAAGGGGACTCTCAAAATACAAGCACTGAGGTTTGGAGCACGTGCCTTTTTGTGAAATTTACAAAATCCTCCCCAGGAAGAAGCCACCGGGAGCGGCCGCCACTCATTGCCTGGCCTTGCTGCTGCTGCCCTCAGCGCCAGGCCGGGCCGCGCAACTCCGCCGCTGGGACTCGGGGTCCAGCGACTGCGGTTTTTGCCAGGGAGGAGGCTGTCGCCTCCCCGGCCCTGGGCACCGCTGGAACCGTGAGCCAGAGAGAGACTGAGCAGGCTGCGGTGTGACCAGGAGACAGGAGCGCCAGGGGCAGCGAGAGGTGGCCAGGGCCGCTCTGGCTGCGGAGGCCACTGCCGAAAGCAATGCGGGAGCGGCTCGAGTGCCCTGCCACCTTCCTGGTAGTCAATTTTGGACTTGCCTGGCACTAGTGTCCAACTGAGTAGTCACTGAGGTAGCCATACCAAATTGGCAACACCAGCATCATCTTAGTCAGGCAATAGTGTCAAACCTGTGGACTGTGAAACCCCTTGCCACAATGAATAAACATCAAAGAAAAGACACCATAAATACGAAAAATCAAGAAAGTACAACATCCAAAGATAATAAATCTCAAGCTCTATATCCTATAGAACAAGAAGCCCTTGAACAGACTGACAAGGAATTTCGAGTGATAATTCTAAGGAAACTGAATGAGATACAAGAAAACTCAGCTAGACATCATGATGAAAAGAGGAAAAGTATACAGGACCTGAAAGAGGAAATGTGCAAGGAAATTGATGCCCTGAAAAAAAATGTAGCAGAACTTGCCA
>NW_007735179.1:79177-81558 GCF_000696425.1 Galeopterus variegatus | reverse complement strand
AAAAAATCTTTATTCACCTCTTTATCCCTGACATACTAGGTGCCTTACTGTAGAATAAATCAATGCATAATGGATGATTTGAACAGAGACACTAAATGTTTAGGTAATTCTTGTAGTGTAGTGAAAAGTCTAGTCCTGTTGTATAGTTAGAAAAAAAAATTCCCCGGTTCAAAGATCTTTGTTTACTTCTACTGCAAGAAAATGCCTAGTATTTTGAATTTCTGGAATCCTAATGATTTTGGTAGCATTAAAGAACACAAGAAACTTAACTGAGTCCTCCAGATAGCAATGGTAATTAATGGAGAATAGACACCAGACCTAATAAACATATTAGATCTAATAAGAAAAATCTGTTCTTCTATGTCTTTATGACTGTATATGAACTACATCTTTACACCTCTAAAAAGACTGTAATCACTCAACAATCTAACAGTAAAGTCTAAAATAATAATACGTGGCTGTTTTATTACCTGATTATCTAGCATTCAGCTTGGAGTACTAGGCTGCGGAATCACCAGCCTTAACCTCAGGTACTGAAGATTTGTTCCTCTTTCATAATCAGACACCGAAGTATGTGCATTGTCTTGGAAAGAATTTTGTTTTTTAAACCAAATTTGAAACTAAGACCTGAGGCTNTTGAGTTAGCCAAGGATGTGAAAAATCTCTATAATGAGAACTACAAATGACTGCTGAGAGAAATTAAAGAGGACCCACAAAGATGGAAAGATATCCCATGCTCTTGGATTGGAAGAATCAACTTTGTGGAAATGTCCATATTACCCAAAGTGATGTACAAATTCAATGCAATCCCCATCAAAATTCCAATGACATTTTCCCCAGAAATGGAAAAAACTATCCAGACGTTTATATGGAATAATAAAAGACCAAAAAAAAAAAAAAAAAAATGAAGCTGGAGGCATAACACTACCTGAGTTTAAACTATACTACAAGGCAGTAACAACCAAAACAGCATGATACTGGCATAAAAACAGACACACTGATCAATGCAATAGAATAGGGAATCCAGAAATCAACCCACACACCTACAGCCATCTGATCTTTGATAAAGGCACTAAGACTATACACTGGGGAACAGACTGCCTCTTCAGCAAATGGTGCTGGGATAACTGGATATCAGTACGTGGGAGAATGAAACTAGACCCATANTGATTGGAAAAGATGAAGTCAAACTGTTCCTGTTTGTAGATGACATGATCCTATATACAGACAAACCTAAAGACTCTACAAAAGAATTCTTAGAGATGATAAACAATTTAAGTAATGTTGCAGGATGCAAAAATCAACACTCAAAAATCAGTAGCATTTTTATACTCCAATAATGAACTAGCAGAAAAAGAAATCAAGAAAGCAATCCTATTTTAAAAAGTCACCAAGAAAATAATATACCTAGGAATCAATTTAACCAAGGATGTGAAAGATCTCTACAACGAGAACTACAAATCATTGCTGAAAGAAATTAAAGAGTATATACAATATGGAAAGACATTTCATGCTCTTGGATTTGAAGAATTAACATTGTGAAAATGTCCATACTTACCCAGAGCAATCCACATATTCAATGCAGTCTGCATTAAAATGCCAATGATGTTCTTCACAGAATTAGAAAAACAATTCTAACACTCATATGGAGCTACAATAGACCCCAAATAGCCAAAGGAATCCTGAGCATAAAAAAAATCTGGAGGCAGATCCCCAGCCTGGCCAAGTGCGCATGGATCAGAGAGGTGCCCATCCAGAGAAGCGGAAGCTCTGCGGAGACCACTCCCCCTGCGGTGCCAGAATGTGACCCAGCAGGTAGGCCTCGCTGTCACGGTCCGATTCCATCCCCAGCCCGGTGGAGTGCACACAGATCAGAGAGGCACCCAGCTGGAGAAGAGGAAGTTCCACGGAGACCACACAGCCTGCAGCGCCAGCATATGACCCAGCAGGTAGGCTTTGCTGCCATCACCCGACTCCATCCCCAGCCCAGCCAAGTGCATGCTGACCAGAGAGGTGCCTCCCTGGAGAGGCCCAAGACCCGAGGCGACCATGCACCCAAGGCACTAGTGAGCAACGGAGCAGATGCTGAGGCAGCCATATCAAATTGGCAGCCTTAGCAGCATCCTAGCCAGACAATAGTGTCAAAGCAGTGGACTGTGAAATCCCCTGCCAAAATAACTAAACATAAAAGAAAAGATACCAGAAATATGAAAAATCAAGAAAGTACACCACCAAAGGATAATAACTCTCAAGCACCATATGCTATAGAACAAGAAGCCCTGGAAATGTCTGACAAGGAATTTTGAGTGGTAATTCTAAGGAAACTAAATGAGATACAAGAAAATTCAGCTAGACGACACAAGGAAATGCGGAAAAGTATA
>NW_007735179.1:76721-78519 GCF_000696425.1 Galeopterus variegatus | reverse complement strand
TTAAGTGAAACAAGTCAGGCACAGAAAGAGAAATATCACATGTTCTCACTTATTTGTGAGAGCTAAAAATAAATAAATAAATACACAAACAACCTGGGAGGAGGGGGAGGGAAGAAGACATAACAACTACAATTCCTTGAAGTTGATATGACAAGCAAGCAGAAAGGACATCATTGGGAGGGAGGGGGAGAGGGAGGAGGGAGGGGGAGAGGGAGGAGGGAGGGAGGTTTCAGTAATGGGCCACAATAATCAACCACATTGTATATTGACAAAAGAAAATAAAATTAAAAAATAGTGTGAAGGCATAATGCTACCGGATTTCAAATTGTGCTACAAAGCTATAGTAACCAAAACAGCATGGTACTGGCATAAAAGTGAACACTCACACCAATGGACAGGACAGAGAGCTCAGAAATCAACCCATACATACTTACAGTCAACTGATATTTGACAAGGGCAACAGAAGCATAACTCGGGGAAAGGACTTCCCCTTCAATAAATGGTGCTGGGAAAACTGCACATCCATATGTAAAAGAATGAAACTAGACCTGTACCTCTTGCTATATACAAAATGAACTCAAAATGGCTTAAAGATTTAAATATAAGACCCAAACCATAAAACTACTAAAAGAAAACATAGAGGAAACACTCCAAGAAGTAGCACTGGGCAAAGACTTTATGAATAAGACCCCAAAAGCACAGGCAACGAAAGAAAAAAATAAACAAATGGGATTATATCAAACTAAAAAGCTTCTGCATAGCAAAATAAACATTTAATAGAGGGAAAAGACAACCTACAGAATGGGAGAATATATTCACAAACTATGCATCACTCAAGGGATTAATATGCAGAATATACAAGGAACTCAAACAACTTAACAGTAAAAAATCAAGTAACCAGAGTAAAAAATGGGCAAAGGAATTGAAATGGCATTTCTCAAAGGAAGATATACAAATGGCCAACAGACACATGAAAAATTTCTCACCATCACTACGCATCAGGGATACATAAATCAAAACCACATTGAGATATATCTCACTCCTGTTAGACTGGTCAGTATCAAAAAGACAGAATAACAAGTGCTGGCAAAGATGCAGAAAAGTGGAACCCTCCTATACCATTGGTGAGACTGTAAAGTAGTGTAGCCGTTATGGAAAACAGAATGGAGGTTCCTCAAATAACTACAGATGAGCTGTCATATGATGCAGCAATCCTTCTGCTGGGTGTATACCCAAAGGAATGGAAATCATCATGTCAAAGGGACACCTGCACTCCCATGTTTATCACAGCTGTATTTACAATAGCTAAGAGTTGGAAGCAACCTAAATGTCCTTCTGCTGATGACTGGATAAAGAAAATGTAGTATAAATCAAATGGAATACTACTCTGTCATAAAAAGGAATGAAATTCTGCCATTTGCAGCAACATAGATGAACTTAGTGAAATAACCCTGATATAGTAAGAAAAATACTGCATGTCCTCACTCCTGAGTGGTAGCTTAAAAAAACAAAACAAAACAAACAAAAAAGAAATTAAGAAAGATATAGCAATCACAATAATACGTTGAACTTTCAAAAGGAGAGAACAGGTTACCAGAGGTGGAAGAGTGTGTCGGGGAGGTGGAGGTCAGGGAGATATTGGTAAAGAGCCACAAAAAATGTTTACATTGGGTAATGATAAAATAAAAAAAGAAAAGAAATTGTCATGTGGGATGGCAGTTGTTTCTTTACTGTTTTCCCTTATTGAATGAAAAAAATCTTTATTCACCTCTTTATCCCTGACATACTAGGTGCCTTA
>NW_007735179.1:71972-75590 GCF_000696425.1 Galeopterus variegatus | reverse complement strand
GACACTGAGGGTTGCGATCCGTTGCCAGTCACGAAAAAAGACAAAAAGAAAAAAAAATAAATAAAAGAAAGTAATTGCTTTTAAATCTTTTTTTCCAGCTGTAATTTCTCTTCCCTTACAACATATAGCTAACTTTAAGAAATGTGAGTACTAATACTAATTTAATGCTGCTAATATTTGCCAGGTACCATTTAAAGTATGTTACATGTTTGAACTCATGCAATCTTCACAACACCTTTTTGATGAAGGTAGTAGTAGTATTGCCATCTTACAATGAGGAAACTGAGGCACAGAGGGATTACATGATTTGTGTAAGGTTACATGGCTTGTTAACTGGATTACAAACTCAAGTCTGGCTCCCAATGTTTGTAATCATTTTACATATTGCCTCTTCCTAGAAACTTCCACTACTGACCTGTGCCTTCCCAAAGACGTTGAGAAATAGTAAAAACGAATAAATGGGAATGTTTTTCTTTATGTACTATGAATGCCACCCTACAATTTCTGTAGTGAATAGCATTGTGTGTGAATTTTTTTAATGTCTCCTAAAAAGAGTAAGATCTTCATATACTCAGATTAATAAAGTTTTCACTATTAGTGAGACATATAGATGTTCACCTGAACAATCTCACAAAGGAAATACATAGTTTCTTTGGGGTCTGACATATTTCTTAATATCAAACAAAACAGGAATTAAGGGGAAAAAACAGTGCTATAGCAAGAATGTCAGATAAATGAGATGTAAATAAAAATTCTGTATTTGAGATATGACATAAAAGGAGCAAAATTTTGATTTTGGGATCTAAAGTAACATATAATCTTATGTTATATGCACAGAAATGATTGAATTAAAGACCAGTGGTGTTTTGAAATTAATTATTTTTCACATTGTTTACCAAAATCAGTTTATTAAATTTATTATTGACCATTTTACCTAAGCAGTATGAAAGTGCATATTTTCTATTATGAAATAAGTATTTGATTTATTTAACAAATATTTGAGTGTCTACTATGTGCCCAATGTATTTTATTCAATTATCCAGAGAAGGGATTTCTAATCTAATTTTGAAGCTGAGAACTTAACAGTGGATCATGAGCCTCTCTCTGTGTGTGAATTTGTCTCCTATACACTTAGAAGCACACTTTGATGCACATTAAGAGTCTTCCTTCAAAATTAATTCCAGTGCTGCTGAAGGCCTTATTTATTTGAATGTTGTCTTAGAAAGGGGTGGGTGCTCATAAAAGAGATACTGAAGGTGGACTGTTAATGTGGGACATTAATAACTTCTATTTTATTTTTCAACATCCTAATGTTGTCATTAAATTAATTAAATTAAGTAGGATTGTATTATGTGTTTCACTGTGTCATGCATTGAAAAGTAAGATGATCAATATATATAAGCCAAAAGCAGTGTAACCTGGGATACAAGTACATCTGACCAAAAAAACCCCATTTTATTACTTAAATGAATAAATCTACTGCTGGATTACTTGACCAACATAAAAACCTGGGAAGGTAAGTGGTTTGAACCAATAGTAATGAGGTTTTATATACATATAGTGTGTGTGTGTGTGTGTGTGTGTGTACATATAAATTGAAACCCTTTGGGAAACTTAAAGTTTCACCTGGTGTCAAGCACAGATCTGTGGCAGGTCGCCCAAGAGAATGGAAATGTCCTTAAGCTGGAGAGGCATTTGAGCAGTGTTGTGACTGATAAAGTTGTTTAACCAATCTCCTTATCCATTTCGAGGAATAGCTGCCATTAAAGGTTCATTTGACCCCTTTTCATATGCCACGCTCTGAGTGGCCTCGGATTTGGGTGCGCATCTGGTGTGTGGAGCTAAGTGGCCTCATATTGCTCTTGGAGGAGGTGAAATTCCTACCTCATTGCCCAAGCTCAGTCTCTGCCTCTCTGTTAGATAAACAGCTTCTGCCTAAACTGTAAATTGCTGTCCTCTCTCTGATTTTTAACATGACTTGAAAAATGAAGAAATAACACAGGAAAGAAAGTGGAACCTAGGCCCACCTCACTAAGGTCCTTGTGCTCCTGGGGGTCATCTCCTATGAGATACCTACTACCCCTCTCTCCCTACTCTGCTGCACTGACTGCTGCAATCTTAGGAAGATAAAGGGGTGGTGGTGGAGGAAGAAGCAGAGCCTGCTGAGTCCGGTGGGCTGGGACCTTTGAAATGAGCAGTTCTTAAAGTCTTTTACAGCCCATAGAGCAGGCATCTTCCAGTAGGCACTGCACTTGGCCCTTCTTAGTCATGCTGGAACACAGATTGGGGACTGAAGTCTTAGCAATTTTTTTCCCCTTGTTTTTGAACAGGACTAAAAGGTCCACTAGACTTCAGGGTCAGCCAGAGAAGACTGAGGCCAAGGCCAAGGCCAAAGCTGAGATTCAGTCATGGCTCTATCTCCTTATTGCCATTAATCAAGTTGTTAGAGTTCTTTACCAACACAGCAATTAATGCATTGCAAATTTATTGAGAGCCTACTATCTGCCCTCTGATATTTATATTACTCTAGAGACTGGAGTTTTAAAAATGAATATTAAGAGGAATTCATTAATTACCTCCTGTTCCAACCATCTAAAAAGTAACTAGAACCAATATTCTCTGTAAAACGACCACATAGTCTGAGACTTAAATATTAAAGAATCTGTCATCATTAAATAATTTTTCTTCATACCCATAAAATTCAATTGGAAGCTAGAAACCAAATAAGGTTTAGAGTAGAAGAGTTTTCAAAAGTACAACTCTCTACAGTATATGGTTTATAACAGATTGCTGCCCATCTTTTTTTAATAAAATTTTCCTATGAAGAAGACATTATATATGCTTATTGGATGTTCTCTATGTTTTAATCACTCAAATCTCAGTTTCTGCAATACAAGCATCTCCAGATCATCACACAAGAGGTAAAAATCCTATTAATTCTTTAGAGTATATGCAACTGCCTTAAAGAAAAGATTCTAATAAATCTCACCTTCATAGCCTGAATGAAGTCACTTATTCCCAAAGATTGGGTCATCCTTTAACTCATTCATTATTTTTTGGAAAACAAAATATTCTTTATTTTACAGATGGCTATACTGAGGCATGGGAAGGTATGTAATTTGCACTGGACAGACCCTGCTGCTGAAAAGCTTATATATGGAACCTTAGAACTCTGGAAAGATGAGAATGACAGGTTTTCACAGAGTATGGCCCTACCAACATCCTTGGAGCAAGGACTTTCAGCAATGTGTTACACTAGTGTATAAAATGTGTTCAGTAAATGTGAATTTCCCTCCACAGACTACGTCAGGGTAAGGGTATCTAAGGCAAGTGGACTCTATTTTGTGTGTGTGTGCACACACATGCGTATGTCCCTCTATCAATAAAAAAATGAGTAGGAATTCCAATAAGTATTTATTGTTAACATAGTTATACATTCTAATAAATTGCTCTATCATTATACGCACATTGCATAAAACATATCTAAATGTGTGATACCAAAAAAAAAATCAGATAAACCCCTATTAAGGGAATCTAGAAATATCTGAAGCCACTGAGAAAGTAACAAGATGTGTGTTTGTTGTGTGTGTGTATGTCAGTAAATGAGAAAGAAAAAAA
>NW_007735179.1:52914-71443 GCF_000696425.1 Galeopterus variegatus | reverse complement strand
AAAAAAATCAATTACTAGGTGCTGACTTTGCTTTAGAAATTGTTAGCCATATTATATAATTTGTATGTTATTAAAGGATCATAAAAGCTCTAATCTGACCACAATGTCTTCACAATTTTCAAATGAGGATAATGAGGCTTGGAAGAAGTAAGTTACTTGCCCAAGATTACTTGTTCTACTTATAAAGGTAATCAGCAGACCAAGTAAAAAATAAGCTATAAGAGTAAAAAATATATATCTAATAGTTTGTTCTACTACACGCACAAAAATTGTCCACTGGCATTTTGTTCTTTATGCAACTAAAATAGTTTTCTGTGAAAATTAAAACAACAAGTTCTTTGCTTCGATGATGCCTTTCTTTGAAATCTCAATCCATAGGTATGCCCTAGATCATAAAATGAGTACAAGCATAATTAGGAAATGAGGCTCATATAGATCTTGGAGACTGATTTAATCTTCAATTGTTTGGTAATCCACTAGGCAGAGCAATGTCTCTGATGGGGCATTCATCATCACTTTACAAATAAAAATGTCTCCACCAGCTGAAAAAGACAGTTTAAAAAATTGCGTTCATATTATTAGTTCCTGTTTTATTCCATCCATTCAGTGAAAATTTATTGAAGTTCTACTATAGACTAGGAAGTGTGCCAGTAATTGTTCCATTTTGTTTCCATTAATTTAACCAAAAGACACATAATAAGCAATCAGTAAATATTTATTCAATGAACAAATAAATTGGTATGAAAGTACAGAGCAGAATATATCCTGGAATTTCTCCCTTATTGGAGAGCACTTAGTATAAGATTTGTCTCTTTTGGACTCAATCCATGAGGACCCAGTTCCAAAGTATGCCTAGGACTTGATTAAATGGCAGCTTACCTCTCAGGAATCCCGTAGCATGGGCTTTTGGTAAGAGCATCATATTGCAGACAATGTGTCCACACATATTTCCATTATTTCCACTCCCAAATGACATCCTTCTGTTAAATGTACTGATTCCTTGTTTACCTTTTCCACAAAATACATTGATTTTAATTACCTGTATTTCCCTTCTCTTTAGTTTATGCCCAACTGGTCTAATGTCAGTTTTAGACTAATAGACAGAACCCATCTTGTTACAGCAAATAAGAAAGCAATTATCCTTCTCTATGCTGATTGACATTGTTTTGTGATTAAAAAACAACCAAATAGTAATGGACCTAAGTGGCAATTGGTTCACAGTCTAATTACTGACAGAAAAATCTCCTCAACATTAATTATGTTAAAATCAGCATTTGCATCTGGCATCCACGTTCCAAAACCCGCTTGACCATGAGATAGTCACTCCATTCCATAGTTATCTGGAAATATATTTCTCAGCTAATTTATTCTGTAAGAAACCATAAAAAGGCGAGATGCTCATGATGCTTATAATTAGACTTTTCATGGTTTAGATACAAACCTTCTTTTTTTTTAAATGGTCCAAGATGGGAGAATAGCATTACTTGGGTTTTTGGCAAGTTCTTGGAATTCCCTGAGTCTCAGTTACTTAATTTGTAAAATAGAGTTGATATCTACTCCTCATTTGTATTTAAAGGATCAAAGGAGATAATGTATATGAAAAAATTACATTGAAGTATAATGGAAAGTTCAAAGTTCAAAGTTATTTTGTAACTGATGAGGTAAATTATATTCTTACTCCTTCCAATATTTCCGCTTTCCTTTACTGGCAGAGACCTCATGTCAAGGGAAATAATAGTGAAATTATAGGTGGGCAATTTGGCAACGAGAAAGAAGAATATCATTTCCAGTATTCTGATGTTTAGCTGTAACCATGCTTTCAAAGAGCCTAACAATTTGGAAAAATAGACATTCCATTCACAATTGCTTTAACATGCTGTTTTATGCAATGTGGTGTCATGAAATGTGTTTGAAATTTAGCACAAACAGCTAGCACAATTAGTTCATCTGTAGAATTAGAATGACCTGTATTTTAAATGCTATAATCCCGTTTTATGCAATGTGGTGTCATGAAATGTGTTTGAAATTTAGCACAAACAGCTAGCACAATTGGTTCATCTGTAGAATTAGAATGACCTGTATTTTAAATGCTATAATCCAGAGGGAAACTTTCTTATATAAGGAATTCTAGAAATAGTAATAATTAGGAAAGAGCACTAGAACAAGAGTCAGGAGACCTATGTTCTATTCCTGATCTGATTTTAACCATAGTGTGTCTTACGGTAATTCAGTTAACCTTTCCAAGTCACAATTTTCTCATACGTGAGAGAAGAAAGAGTCAAACGAGACATCCTTGAATTACATAATTTTATTAGACTTAATTCTGTAGTAAGACTTTAATTCTGTAGTAAAACATTACCTTGCTTTTGCTTTTGAAGTGAATTTGCAGGAGAAAGTAGCCTATGCTGAGAGGAAACCTGTTTGCTGTGAGTAATATTTATAATACATATCCAACATAATCAGCAATAATTGAGTCTCAAATGCTTTTAATTTACAAGCCATTTCAGACAACCTGAATGCCTAAAGGGATCTCCAGGGTTTCCTTGCAGGTCAGCTCTCCACTCGACTCACAAGCACGTCACCTGTACCCTCTTTTTTCACATGCTTTTTCTCCTAATCCTGCTTGGCCTGGCCTCTTTCTACTTCTGTTTTCTCTTTGGGATTCTTTCCTCCATGATCTGTCATTCTCATAACATATAGATCTATTTTCCTAAACTTTATTTCAGTCCCAAATCTTCCCTCACCTACGAGGTTTCCTAATCTCCATAGGAAACTCATGGGTGCCGTTCGTGCTTGCCCAAAGGAACCTTCTTTTTAGATGGACAGTTATGAGCCTTCAAAACATCCATGTTAGAATTAAATCAGTTACAATTAAGTAAGAAATAGTACTAACAAAGCCAAGTTCAGTAGCTGAACGCAGAGGAAAACTCTAGTCCACAACTGCAATGGAGCCGCAACCAGACATCTTCCAAGTACACGCCTCCAGATACCGTGAAGCTAGCGAAATTGTGCTGACGCAGGTCTGTCCATTCCACTTCATCACTAAACTTAGCATTGCATTGGAGGCATGTGTGTAGCAGTGTGGTAAGATCATAATGCAAGAGCAGGATGGACAAGCACTCAATTCCTGCTCCCTCACTCATTGCTATGTGTCCCTGGCAAAGATATTTAGCTCTTTGAGCTACAATATGCTGATTTAAAAAATAAAGATAATAATAACTTCTTGGTAGAGCAGTTCTCAGGACTAAAGATAATATATCAAAAGGGTCTGTCACATAAAGGAGACTTGAAATTCACTTTTATTATTATTATTACTCTGATTATAATCTTTAAAATCACTTTGAAGCTGAAAGAAGTCAATTTTTTTTTTCCACATAAGAGAAAAGTAGGATGAAGGACATTTTGAGTGACTTGGCCATGGAGACACAGTAAGATCGTAAGGGTGCCTAGGAACAGAATATAAGACCCTAATAGCAGGTTCTATGTTTAACACTTGATATTTGTGGAAATGTCTTCATTTAAATCTATCTCTAAAACCTAGGTACCTATTCTTTTCTCTATTTACTTTTTCTTTTGCGTCAGACTTTGCGCACTGTGATTCTAAAAGAGGAGAAAAAACTTGCCAGCTCATCTCATTTGGCAGGGTTTGGAGTACTTCTATAAGGAGACTATCCCTCTATACAATCTAGAAAAGGGAATGTCTACAGCTACTATTTTGGTATATGTAATGCAAAAATGTGATTTTCTATTTCTTGCTGATACTAAAGTTTATGTAAAAGGAAATAAGCCAGCTATTTTTCCCAGAAAAAAAGATCAAATGAGTTATATAATTTTCACATAGAATATGAGACAGAACAGAAATCTTGTGAATTAATATTTGCTATAGTTAAAAATGTGTAANCATAACATATAGATCTATTTTCCTAAACTTTATTTCAGTCCCAAATCTTCCCTCACCTACGCATGGCTCCTCATTAATCTCCATAGGAAACTCATGGGTGCCGTTCGTGCTTGCCCAAAGGAACCTTCTTTTTAGATGGACAGTTATGAGCCTTCAAAACATCCATGTTAGAATTAAATCAGTTACAATTAAGTAAGAAATAGTACTAACAAAGCCAAGTTCAGTAGCTGAACGCAGAGGAAAACTCTAGTCCACAACTGCAATGGAGCCGCAACCAGACATCTTCCAAGTACACGCCTCCAGATACCGTGAAGCTAGCGAAATTGTGCTGACGCAGGTCTGTCCATTCCACTTCATCACTAAACTTAGCATTGCATTGGAGGCATGTGTGTAGCAGTGTGGTAAGATCATAATGCAAGAGCAGGATGGACAAGCACTCAATTCCTGCTCCCTCACTCATTGCTATGTGTCCCTGGCAAAGATATTTAGCTCTTTGAGCTACAATATGCTGATTTAAAAAATAAAGATAATAATAACTTCTTGGTAGAGCAGTTCTCAGGACTAAAGATAATATATCAAAAGGGTCTGTCACATAAAGGAGACTTGAAATTCACTTTTATTATTATTATTACTCTGATTATAATCTTTAAAATCACTTTGAAGCTGAAAGAAGTCAATTTTTTTTTTTCCACATAAGAGAAAAGTAGGATGAAGGACATTTTGAGTGACTTGGCCATGGAGACACAGTAAGATCGTAAGGGTGCCTAGGAACAGAATATAAGACCCTAATAGCAGGTTCTATGTTTAACACTTGATATTTGTGGAAATGTCTTCATTTAAATCTATCTCTAAAACCTAGGTACCTATTCTTTTCTCTATTTACTTTTTCTTTGGCGTCAGACTTTGCGCACTGTGATTCTAAAAGAGGAGGAAAGACTTGCCAGCTCATCTCATTTGGCAGGGTTTGGAGTACTTCTATAAGGAGACTATCCCTCTATACAATCTAGAAAAGGGAATGTCTACAGCTACTATTTTGGTATATGTAATGCAAAAATGTGATTTTCTATTTCTTGCTGATACTAAAGTTTATGTAAAAGGAAATAAGCCAGCTATTTTCCCCAGAAAAAAAGATCAAATGAGTTATATAATTTTCACACAGAATATGAGACAGAACAGAAATCTTGTGAATTAATATTTGCTATAGTTAAAAATGTGTAAACACTTTCCAATAGGAAGAAAGCACAAATTGTATTAAGGTTTTATTAAGACACTGCAATGTCAAGACATGCTTGACATTCAGTTAGTTCAAATTGAACTAAACAGGGTGTCTTTGCTCAAAGGCTTTTTGAACTTCTCCAGGAAGGACAGCATCAGAGTAGCAAGTTTCTACTCCTGGACACACTGTCCAGTTATTGACACTGTAGTAATTAAACTGCATTAACAAAATCCTGCAACATATCTACTGCTAAGTATACAGCATCCAAATTAATGAAAACTTTCTGTAGAATTTCAATTCTTTTGAGATCAAGATATTCTGAATCTGTACTACCGCAGAAACTGTAATTTTACACTAAGTCTAGAGAGATGTGATATTCTCACTCCATCTAAATTTCTACATGCCTGTGTGCAGAGGTGTGTGTGTATGTGTGTGTGTTCGCTTGTATGAAAAACAAGAAATTTCAAACTCCTATCTCTAGCATAGCCCTGTAGAAATATCTCTGCATATAGGCCAAACAAAACTCTTCTACCTCCAAAAAGTTAACATCAGATTAGTAGTAAAAATGTTATTTCATAAGTCGAAATGTTTAAATGAAAAGAATCTTTCTCCCATTTATTGTAATGTTAAGAATATACATCTTTTGGGCTTAAAAGGTAATTTATCATTTGTTTATATTACATACTGAATTGATCTTTGAACAAGACAACTAATGAGAACAAAATTGTGAGTCTGAGCACAGGTGAGACCCTTATAATCCTTTGCATAAAGGAAGTGCATTAGACATCCAGACAAGGAGCCTGTCACATAGACTATTGGGCAATTAGGCCTGAAAGAGTTTTTACTAATTGCAGGTGTGTTGCTGGCTGCAATTGCCATTGTAAATGATAGTCATTACTTGGAGAAGGCTTTGGAAACTATAAAGGCAAGAGAAACCTTTTCTTCAATGGAACATTCCTTTTTACCTTCTTTTCTGTTTAACCTGAGAAGGCTTCAGATATGCCTTTCACAACTTGACTTTTGTTTTGCCAGGTTGAATGGAGCAAAGGTGAATTATCAAACTTGTTTATAAAGTGAGGCGCTTTATTGGAAATCATCATGTGTTTTTCAAATCACCATGTAGTGTTACTGTTAACCATAAACCCCTTTATCAGCAGACAAATGTCAGCGTAAATCAAAGATGCTACCCATGAACTTAATGTTTGCTTAACATCGAGTTTGGTGGTGAACCGAAACAAGATGACTTGATATTAGTGACTGAACACCTCAGCCTAGTGCCCACGGTGCGGAGTATACTATAAAGCAAATATATTTCACAGGGCCTAGCTTCTTGTACTTTCAGGTTTAGTCTAACTTCTTACAAGTACATATAAAATGTTGACCTTGCAAAAAACAGGAAATTTTCCCCAGGCTATAGTCTCTGTTGTAAGATAAAGAATTGTAACACAGCAAGGTTGCTGGCTCAAAGACATACAAGTTACTGATTAATATGTAAAGACACTGGGAAACTGATTAATATGTAAAGATACTGGGAAGCTTCTGTCAGGAGAAGGAATGTTTGCTAAGATCAAGCTTTTGTTGGTGGATCAATTAAATTGCCTTATGGAATGTCACTTTGCTTGTTTTACTGAATGTTACCAGCCTATATTGTTAAACTATAACCCCACCTATGTTCACTTCCTGTAACTTTCTTGTCTGGAGAATAAATGTGGGAAGAGAACCCTAACTCGTGGTTAATTTCCCAAATGAAAGGAATGCCTCTCTCTTGAGGTTTCCAGGAGATTAACCACTTCGGGGCTTCTCACTGCTCCGAAGAGATAGGCTTTGAGTAATCCCTTGTGGCTCCGTCACCCAGGGGAAGAGAGGTGACAAATCTGTGGGAGGCAAAGCAACACCACAGGATATAATTAGAGAAGATCCTGACACTGCAAATGGGCTGCCAGTGTCCTCCCTCTTTCCCAGCACCCAGCCTTGGGCACTTGTTGAGGGAGAACAGGCCACTAACTAGGGAGCCAGTGTGGGGGTTATACACTGTCCACCAAGTCTTTGTGCTTAGAAGCTCCCAGCAGAGGAGGAACTGAGCTGAGGAAGCTGATTTGTTGCCAGAGAAAATGGTACCACCTTTGTCAATGTGCCCTTGCTTTGTTATTATACACTGTCCACCAACTCTTTGTGCTTAGAAGCTCCCAGCAGAGGAGGAACTGAGCTAAGGAAGCTGATTTGTTGCCAGAGAAAATGGTACCACCTTTGTCAATGTGCCCTTGCTTTGTTACCAGTGAGAAACTGACATGAGCATTCTTCCAGCAGGTTGGGAGAGACAGTTTTTGGAGTGGTGAAGACATGAACTTTGAGTTAATACCCGGCTATGCCTTAAATTTGCTTTGTAAACTTGGGCACATTGTTTAACTTCTATGAGTTTTATAATGGCCTCTTTCTCAAAGAGAATCCTTGAGGATTGAATGAGATGGTGCCTGTAAAGCACTTAGCTTTATTCTTAGTACATATTAAGTGCTTCATAAATGATTGCCATTATTATTGTACTAACCACAAATAGCACTCCACTCTCCCCATTCATGTCCATTAATACAGGTCCATGTCAGAAACCTGTGGAATGCAAACCACTTCTAGAAATTGGGGAGATGACTTCTTCTGAACAGTGAGAACTCCCAAGCAAGACCTTGTCAGAACTTGATCCCTTAGGTTCAGCCTAGAAGTAAAATAACCAATTTCAGGAGAAGGGCAATTATAAGAGAGGAAAGGAATTAACTCATCTTGAGTGCCTACCATATATCAGGCATGATGCTTTAACTTTATATTATAAACTATATTCTAAGATGTGGGTATAATAATTTATATTATATATGAATATGGATGTATTTATATTTACACTATGTTATTTCTATTATATATGAAGAAACCTAGGATGAAATAACTTGGCCAGTAATATGTGGCATAGATGGTGTTTGAACCAAGTCAGTTTGTCTGTACAGCCCAAGTTTTTCCTAGAACACACTGTCCTTTTCCTGCTGTAATTCAGTCTGATGTGATTTTAGCCCCCTCTGATCATAGTAAAAATTTCTCCTCCCTTATTTTTCCAGTTGAAGTTTTTTCATACCTCATATTTATCATGAATAGCAATTTAAACCTGCCTGAACTCCTTGAAGAAAGGCAAAGTTTAAGTTGTCCGTGGTGTCACTGACTTGACATGCAGAGACTTTGTTTTCTCCTGAAGATCTGGCCCTTTTAGCCTCTTTTCCTTACTTAAATTATGGTCCAAAGTAATAGAGAAGGCTTGTAATATGTGTTTTGGGCTGATATGTGACAGAAGGAGATTCACTCATGTTTCAGTTTTCCATCTTAATTACTTAGGTCTCGGGAAACTATGCTTAAAGCAAGGTGTCATTTCTCTAGAATATTTTACTGATGTTAATTTAAGCAATGTTTATCCATCCTCTCACCACCTTCAAAATGAGTCATTGCAAAGGAGCTCAGTAGTGCATCTGGTCAAACCATTAAATACCTGGTGTACTAATGCTTCCTCTCGTTTTCTGGAGGCTCTTTAGTGCTTCATCATGCATTTAACTTTCAGGAAGATAATTTGCAATCCAATTTTGTGGCTCTCCCTTTAAAGTTTGTTACCCACAAGACATAATGTCATCAATGCTCATTCAAACTCCAAGTAGTTGTTCTATAGCTTGCCCTGCTAAGGAATTCATAGAGGGTATCTGAAGTTATGGTAATGAAATTGGATGTTATTTCTGGAAAAGTAACATCTGTGAGAAGTTTGTTCCTAGAAACACAATTCAAATGCATTATGAGGTATGATTACTTTTAAAATCATAGGTTAAGGGACATGCAGCCCTGTTAAAGGTACCTCAGAAGTGTACACATACATCCTGTAAAGGCACAATCTTAATTCTCTGGTTTGTATCCTCTTTCATAAAAGTATTTTCCTTGAAGCCATACAGCTGTAATCCACTTGTAGCCAGCTTCTGGCTGACCTCAGGTATGCTCCTTCCTGAAGATGGAACCCAGCGATTAACTGATTTCTCCTAGACAAATGTAATAGATGTAGATGCGAATGAAGTGCCTTAGTACACAACCATATGGATTAGCAATGCGACAAGTGACCTGACGGATTGAATTTAAAGACAGGTATTCAATCTTTCTATTTCTTTACCCTTTTCGTCATGGAATCTTCTGCTGCCCACATTTTTCTTGAGAAAATTCTTTAATACCTTTCAACAAAATATTACCTAAACCATGGCCTCTATAATCCCTTGTGAGAAGAGGAAGGACAGTAAATTAATACACTAATTATTTTAAGTAAACAGGACCATTTTCCCCTTCTTTTCTATAGGTCATGGAGGAAGGGATAACACATCATTTCTCTGAGAATTATGCAAGTCACATACATCTTTCTTAAAGCTGAAATCATTTTTAAAATTTATGAAACCTGAAACCTGAAAGAGACTTCCAAATATACTGTTACCTGTGAGAACAATGAGTCTGACAATGTCTCTTCCCCCAAATTTCAAGGCAGAAACTACTCCTCAACACAGATAAGCCTCATAATCATCCTGAAAGAGACTTCCAAATATACTGTTACCTGTGAGAACAATGAGTCTGACAACGTCTCTTCCCCCAAATTTCAAGGCAGAAACTACTCCTCAACACAGATAAGCCTCATAATCATCAAATACAGAATCTATTATCTGTATTTGGAAGTGCTAAACCTCCATATTTGGCTGAAAAGACAGTCAAGGAAGTATATGTATAATTCAGCAACAGTGTCATAATTCTCTGTGCAACCCAGGCTATAATTGCACAGAACATAGTTTTATGCCTAAAGCATCTGATTTCCCTAAACCTATGGAATACATCTCTTTTCTACCTATAATTTAATAAACTCTTTGCTTAAAAATGTCTTCCTAATGCAATGGATCATAGTTCATGGAATCACTGTACCTGTCAATCTTTATAACCCTCCCATAAATTGTTCCTCCCTCAAATACTGCATTTCAGTAAGTTAGAGGTTCATTATTAATACATCTGCATGTTAATTGCTTATCTGTAATACTAGTCAACACAGAATAAATGCACAGACATAAATCATGTATAATCAGATGATGTCATGTATCTTAAAATATTATATATAAATGTGTGTGTATACATACACACACATTTATATACACACACACACACATACATAAAACCATGGAAAAAGGCCAATAGATTGATGGTCTATACCTAGAGATGCAGAACCAATTTTAGAAGCAGATGTGACCACCATAGTAATTACAAGTGGAGAAGGGTTTTTTGGGGAGTGGGAGTGGGTAATAAAAGCAATCAGTAATCCTAATATATAAACACCTCCGGCCCTCATGCACCCTGGGCATAGCTATGTGCACTTGAATTCTCACTCGAAGCTTCTGTTCTAGACACATACTCGGCAGATTGAAGACACAAATCCCAAAATATGGACATAATGGCTCCTCTGGGGTACTGATGGACGTTGTGCACACAGGCACGACAGGAAGGCCAGGGAACTAGACCCACACTCACTCACACAGGTATCCCTTCCCTGCAGGCCATCCAGCAGAGACACCTCTAGTGGTAATCACCCGGGCTGACAGATACTCACAGGCACACTCGGGGGACCTCCCCTGAAACCTAGGGGAAAGGAGGAGGGCCAGCCGGGCATTTGGGGACAGTGGCGCGCACCCTGACCCGGTCTCTGCGCCTCCAACATTGTCTAGGACCCGAAATCGCCCCTGAGCTGCCAGGAGGGTCTGCATTATGCCCAGGCGCTGGGCCAACTCACCTCGACGAAATAAAAGCAGGGCAGGAGGGTGACGCTGTCCTTGATCACTTTGCCCTTTGGCCTCTCCTTCGCCGACATCCCGGCCGCCTGCCCGGGTCTGCGTCCTCCCCCGGGCGAGGTGTGCACAGCGCAGCCGAGGCGAGCTGCCTCCTGCAGCCGCAAGCGCCCGGCGCCGCTGATGTCACATTCCCCGCGGGCGCCGCTGGAGCCAGCGCGCTGCACGCAGCGCCCCCGCTCTCTCCCCGCCCCTCTTTGCAGCAACCCAGCAGTTTCCCTGAGCCGACAGGTCCTCTTCACCCGCCACCCCCACCCCCGCCCCCACTCTGGCTCCAACTCCCTGCGTGTCTGGCGAGAGACGTCCAGCTCCCTCCTCCAAGCTGTTGCTGCAATGGCTTCCCCTGCTGTCACCCTCCCTCTGCTCTCCACCGCCCTTGAGAAGCTCTATGGCTGGGCTGTCGGAGCTTGACGTCAAGAATCAGAAAAGGGGGCCGCACCCCTGGTTTCTGCAGTAGCGAGGCTGAGGAGCTAAGACACCTACTCCCCGCCTGGGAAGCCTCCCGGGTCACTCCAGGAGCGCTCACTTCAGGACTGCTGGAGAGCAGAAGCTGTGGCCAGAGAACGGACCTCTTCCTGCACGAAATTAAAATCCCACACTGCAAAGTAGGCTGCGGGGGAACTCACTGAGAGTTCGCTGCTACTAAGGAATGACAGCCCCTCCTGAGAATTCTTTGGGAGAAAGAACCACCCACTGATAAACACTCACTGTCAGCTCTCTGGTTGAGTGGTTGAGGGTTCCCTGCATCAAGATAGGCAGGTGTATGAACTCCCAGGTGATGGGCATCCTCACTGAGCCTAAAGGTCACAGCATGTTCTAAACTCACCATCACACTACCAGAACAATGCCAGTATTACAGTTATAACCCTAAAAAGGGGCATCTCTTCAGGCATTAAACATCTAAATAAAGACCTTCACCTTGATGGCAGTGTACCTGGCTAGTCTCAATTTGATGATGATTTGGTAACCCAGAAGTATCAGCTGATACAGAGGAGAGAAACACACTGTATCATACTAATAAAGATAACCCACGTCCACATGTCCCAGGCCATTTCCAACAAGTCCAAAGTCTCCATTTTGAGCACGTGATGGCCAGTTCCCAGCCCACTTTCTAGCTCACTTCTTCAATGGCTATTGCAATAGGTCTTTGGCAGCATGGGGACTATCCAGGTCGCTACAGTACACATTTCACTGCCACTACCACTTCAAGCCCTCATTTTCCTCTGCCAATCTTGCATTCCAGAGTCCAGCAGTAAAATTGCTCCTTTCCCCCTCCCAATTCACCATATTCAACTAGCAGAATCCTAGCCCCAGTTAAACTCAATCCTCTGCCCTTACTGGAACAACTGAAAGTGCCTGTGAAAAACACACAACAACATGATCTTGTCTCACATTAGACTCATGACCACAAACTTCAAGTAGGTCACCCTGCCCCACAATCCTAGTATTTTTCCATAGTCCGGTCGCTTTCCCATTCACACCCTGTTGCTTCTCAAATCTCATTCTCACCTAATGATTTCAACTCTTATTTTACTCAGAAAACAGAAGTAATCAGAAGAGAACTATGTCATCCTTCCAAACTGACTGCTTGCCCCACCCACGAAGCCACCACCATCTCTGGCCTGGACTGGCATAGTTGCCTCTGAACTTTTCTATCAGCTTCTGCCATTGCCACCCTCAAAACCTACAAACCATTCCCTACACAGCAGTCAGAATGATATTTCGAAAGGTAAATTCAATTGTGTCACTCCAAGAGTTCTCCACCATTTTCAGTAGAAAATCCAAACTCCCCATCTCTTTCTTGAAGCCCCACCTGATGGCCCTGCCTGGTTCTCAGATCTTACTCACATAGCTTTGTGCCTCTGTTGCTTTGTGTTGCTTTGCCCCCCATGGATTTGTCACCCCTTTTCCCCTGGGTGACGGAGATGCAAAGGATTACTCAAAGCCCATCTCTACTGAGCAGTGAGAAGCCCCAAAGTGGTTAACTTCCCTGGGACCCTCCAGTGAGAGGCAACCCTTCCTCAGGAAATTAACACCAAATTGGGGTTCTCTTCCTGCATTTATTTTCTAGACCAGGAAGTTACAGGAAGAGAACATAGGTGGGGTTATAGTTTAACAATTTAGGCTGGTAACTTTCAGTGAAACAAGCCAGATGACATTCCAGTAAGGCAATTAACAAAAGCTTGATCTTAGCAAACATTCCTTCTTACAGCAATTTTCCAGTATCTACACATATCAAGCTGTAACCTGTCTGTCCTTGAGCCAGCAACCTTGCTGTGCCACAATTCTTATCTTACACCAGAGACTTATAGCCTGAGGAAAATTTCCAGTCCTCCACAAGGTCAATATTTGAAACTGCAAGGCTTTGGAAAACCAGGCCCTGTGAGGTACATATGCTTTATGGTATATTCCACATCTCCTCTGTTTTATTTATTTAAAAGAAAAAGCAAAAGCTAGTGGTTAATTTCCTGAGGAAGGGTTGCCTCTTGCTGGAGGATCCCAGGGAAGTTAACCACTTCGGGGCTTCTCACTGCTCAGAAGAGATGGGCTTTGAGTAATCCTTTGCATCTCCGTCACCCAGGGGAAGAAGGGTAACAAATCCGTGGGGGGTGAAGCAACACAAAGCAACATGCCTCAATGGTCTGGTCACCCCAGTCTATCTTTTCACTGCCTCAGGAACTTTGCATTAACTATTTCTTTGTCCAGTAACTGTTTTGCCAACATTGCATGGCTTACCCCCTCACTTAATTCATCTCTGCTCAAATTTTAACTCCTCTGGGAAGCCTTATAAGTAGCATTCATAACCATCTAATTAGCATTCATAACCCGAGCCTCCATTCCTCTATTGTTTTATGCTTTTTTATTTTTCTTCATAGAACTTACCAATATGTGATAGTTTATCAAGTATTTCTTCATCAGTTTTTTTGTTGCCTACATCGCTCACTAGAATGTAAGTTTCAAAAGATCAGGTACTTTTTTCATCATTATATATCTAACAGCTAGAACTGTATTAGCAAAGAGCAGGTGGTAAATATATATTGAAAAAATAAATGAGTCAATTAAATTAAATAATGTATATGTAATTATATAACATAGTTTCTTCCACATATTATATGTTCAATAATTGTTAGTTGATTATGTTTGTTAACTATTACATTATTAGACAGTAACTATACTTCTTATTACTACCAAACTTACTTTGGAAGTGGGGAAGGACCTTCCTTTTCAAACTTCTTGGTACCTCAACAAAATTTACAATTCTTGTTAGAGGTAAAAAAATAAGTTGGAAAATTTTTAACTTAAGTTAGAATTTATCATTCCGGAAACTCGGCATTCTATATAAGGGGAAGTGAAATATAAGGCTATATCTATACCTTTCTAATTTCATTAGCAAAAAGCTGAACGTATGTTATAAAATATCAGAGATCATGCCAACCACACTTGTACAATTTAAGAAAATGTTGAAACATCAGAAAGTTACTTTCCTTCCCTCCCTCGCTGGTCTGCCAGCTTGACTTGCCCACATTTGTCAGAGATCAGGGAATGATTCAGAATTCAAAGCCAATTCCTATTATAAACCCTCTCTCCTTCCCTAGCCCAGATTCTCCTTCCTACATTCTCTTCTTTTAAAATATTATTTTTCAGTTTACATCATTTCACAAAACAAGCTACTCTACAGCTTCACTTAAATACTAAACAGAATATAATATCTTATATTGGGGTAACAGTTTGATATACATATGCTGAAAATAATACAGTGAAGTGAACAGGGCAAATGATTTCCCTATTTTATAAATATTCTTGTAGACAGGACTCAGAGATGGAAAAATTAAATAAATAAAAGGTTGAAACAAAATAGCATAAGATTTGGAGTCGGCGGACCTGAATTTAAACCCAGTATTTATAATGTTTAACTCTGCTCTCGAGTAAACCACTTAATATTTTGATCTTCAGTTTTCTAATATGCAAAATGAGAAAAGTATTGGCACTCTCTGAGAGCAATGTTCCATAGCTCAGTTGTGAGAATATATGATAAAGCACTTGTGAATTGCTGTAAAACTGGTCTAACCATCCATCTGTGCATCTATTCAAGCTACAAATACGTATTGATCCCCTGTTATGTGAAAGGCTCTTTTCTTACTAGATATCACTAGAGAAAAGAATAGATATGACTCCTGACCTCTCAGAATTCACAGGCCGGTCAGGACAAGAGAGACATAGACAGTAAATCGGTCATAATAATGGATGCTTACATGATGTTCACTATGAACTGAGCACTTTCTAAAATGCTTTGTACATCTAACCTCATTTAATTCTCACAAGATCCTTATGAAATGGGTACCATTATCATCACATTTTACAGTTAAAGAAACTGAGACTCAGAGAGGTTTACTATTATTGTATGTAAGAACAACAAATATAATTAGTGGGGCTGAGATTTTTGAATCCAGTAGGTTGCTCCAAGCTCTATGATCTTATGTGTTACACACACTGCCTCTCTTAACAAACGTATAATTACATCTTGTGATTGACACTGCTAAAGAAACAATTAGGGCGCAGTTGTAATTACTATGAGAAACTTCTTAAGTGTGGTGGCCAAGGAAGACCTTGAGAAGAGCTGACAGGCCACTTACAGCATCGAGGCTACTAGAGGACATCCCTAAACTAGAATTTACGTTCCATCACATCTTCACCATATAAGTCTACATTTGAGCCAAGGGCAGAACCTTTATGTTGAATGTCGCTTCAGCTATGCTAGTTATAGCTCTGCATAATAGCAGTGGCATTAAAGACAATTTAAAGTGCCTCACAGAACTTGAACATTTTCAGAAAAAATTCCATTCTAGTGTATTCAAATGAAAAATGGCACCCGCTGAAAAAAGCAGTACTCTTGACATTTCGCAAGTCAGAGTACTTCATAGCACAAATAACCTGGAAAGAAATATTCCTCAAAATGCATTTGACATGATTATTAAAACTGTCAGACACCTCAGATAAGAAAGAAGCACTTTTCCTGTGTATTGGTTTCGTGTGCCCACAGCCAACTACAAACTGCTTTTTAGCTTCTTGGCAACAATTCACCCTTTGAGTATTTGCATGATATTTACCTGTAAGGTCATAAAAAAAAGTGTATTTAAATTATAGTGTATTTCCCAGACATCAGCCCACTCCACAGCATTTGGAGGAGACAATGTAAGATTTTATTGCATTTTTCTGAACGGGAAAGACTGAGAAGAACTGAATATGCAGATCTGTGAAGCAAGAAAAGTACTGAAATGAGAAGGTCCTGAAAGATGGGACAGTGATGTTCCAGCTCCGGCCTCATCATTGATAAATTATGTGGCAGTAGATAAGGACATTTTAATTTAGGAACTCAGTTTCCACATCAAAAAATGAAGGGGTCAGATGGGTGAAATGGACACCTGTTGCTTGTGTTTGTCCAGGATCCGTTGTTTCTTCTTTTTTGTGATGGCTTCCTGAATTCTCATGACGAGCTGTCCCACTCCCGCAGTCAAAGCTGGCACTGTAAATGAAGGTATTCAGCCCTCCTAGCCAAGTGGTGCGATGGTGATCCAAACGTAAACAACTGGACTCTATTGCCCAGGAATTTGAATCTTAAGGGAAGAGATACAGAGACAGAACATTTTCGGTGTTGATTCACGGCAGAAGCAAAGAGAATAGCAATTAATGCTGGTCTTTTGATTCTCAGCACTGCCCTTGTTACCTTTCCTTTTCGAAGTCTGGCTTTTCTCACTTCTTTTGCTTCTTTGCACATCCCCATATCCCTCCATATAAATTCCCTTCCCTTCCCTCTCCCCCTTAATTTAGCCAGAGCCCATTTTCTGTGTTTGCAACCAACCAAAAACCCCTAACATACAAAGAGATCACAAGACATTCAATTACTAAAGGACTAACTTAAGTTTTTTTGTTTTTTAATCAAACACCAAATTTATCTAATAGCAATTCTTCTGGAAGAAGATTTTTTTAAAATAGAATTTTACAGATTTTTACTATCGATGACTTTTGTCCACTATGGTACCCTATCATTCCCTACCAGGGAGTGGTAAAAAGTGACTTACACTTTTTAGTTCTGTTGGGCCCTATCTTATAGGAACATGTCTTTGTTCTGGAAGTCAGTGACTACTCCAGGAAATCCTATAATAGTGACACAGGGAACAAAATGAGAAGTTGGATTGGAGAGCTAGCTTTGCTATGGATGTGTGTTGGCATACTAATGTGTTGGGAATGGGTTACAACTGTCCCACAAGATATCAACCCCCACGAGCATAGTAGGGTCTGTGCAAAGCTCAGCATATATTGCTTCTGGTTACAAGAATCCTGATTTAAGGCAGAGGAGTGTTTGACAGCATGCTCAGAGTACTGCAAGCCAAGGGAACAGAGGAACAGCATCATAACTTGCTGTTCCATCCCAATACACCAAAGATAGCCAAGAAGGAGCCCCACTACTTGAAAACCCACTGGACGTACCACCTGGACAGTCAGCTGCAGAGCATGCCACTACTCAAGGGGCACTGGGTTCAGCCCTAGATGTAGTCTGTTGGGGGTAGTGGGAGAGTAAAGATGCCCAGCAGTGCTCCTCATGGGTGCAGCTAAAGGCAGTGACTGATATCTCTGTTTTGTATCTGCAAATTCTGTCCACGCTTTTTGTGTGGCATCCAAGCTACCTACATAACAACTGCTCTAAAAATGCATGTACCTCCTGAAAATAAGAGCATCATTTTTCTTTTGAAACATTTGATATAAAATATTTAATTGTAATTAAAAACATCCAAGTCATCACAACAGAGAGCTGTTGGATTCTTTAAATGTAATTCCAAGGGTTGTTATATTTTTAATGATTTTTAAGCAATGATGTCAGATTTTTATCTCATACTTGTGCGAAGTTTCTCTTCAATGGTGATTATCAAGAATTTAAAGAGATCAAAATAAAATGTATATAGCCGCTCTCTGTACAAAACCATATTCATGGAAGTAAGCTCAAGCTTCTCATTTAAAAATTGAATAGATTTTATTTGAAAGTTTTATATTTAATGTATTTCCCTAACCTTGATTTGTCTTCATGTTTACCTATAATAAAAAAGTCAATTTTTTTCTGCCAACTTCTGTATAGTTACCCTCAATTCTCTTTTAGTTCACCCTAAAGCATTGTGTTAATACACACTGTTATGTATGAAAGCGTTGAGAAATACATGCACATAAACTGGCTATTTCTTTTCCTTTGGTGTCACAGTATGCAAATGATTTCTCACTATCCTTCCGGTAAGTCACAAGCAGCAACTAACTATAAGCTGGTCCCCAAACCCCAGTCTAAAAATCTTGTCATCATCTTTGATTTATTCGAGGCTTTCATCTTTTGTATTAAGTCCCCAAATTCTTTTGAATTTCCAATGAACTTCTTGCTCTTTTATGTTTTTTTCTACCATATTTCCACTGGCATAAATTAATGCCTGGTTTCCTGGCATTAATTTATGCCTGGTTTCCAAAAGTCTACTAGGACCTCCATAGTAGATG
>NW_007735179.1:47213-52600 GCF_000696425.1 Galeopterus variegatus | reverse complement strand
TATTAAGTCCCCAAATTCTTTTGAATTTCCAATGAACTTCTTGCTCTTTTATGTTTTTTTCTACCATATTTCCACTGGCATAAATTAATGCCTGGTTTCCTGGCATTAATTTATGCCTGGTTTCCAAAAGTCTACTAGGACCTCCATAGTAGATGAGCACACACCTGAAGTGAGGCCTATCATACATGGTACCCCATACCCTCTGGCCATGGAGATTTGTCCAGAGATGGTCATAAAACCAATAGGAGCTTATCAAAGTGCCCCCTGGGAGTTTCTAACTAGTGTCAGGAGGCACAAGCACCCTTCCCTTTTTGGTGGCAAGGCCGTACAAGTGTAAGTCCCAAGCTGCCTATGGTCGTGTGTCCTCTGCCAAGTAAGGAAAATCTTACGGTAGTGGAAGAGAATAAAACTGGCTTTAATAGAGAAGGAGAGATAAGTGATACAGAGATTCCCGAGAGCTTTTAGTCCCTCAATTCAGTTACTCACAAGTAAGGTTCCAACACAACTTTCTCTGCGGTGCAGAAACATGAGTTAGTGATCACCTCTTCCCACAAACATTTTTGCCTGAGTCACTTTTTTCTTTGAGTTCCTGTCACTTACAACCAAAAATCTCTGTGTCATATGCACTCCGTAAAGTACACACACACAAAAAGAATGACATTAATGATGTTGTAAGAGATTTTCTGTGGGAGTAAAGAATGAGGTGTTAACAGTCGTGTCTAACTGATTTCAGGTGACAGTCATCCCAACCATGCCGTCATCCTAAAATGCATCACAGTAGACTACAAATTAATCCTTAATGCAAGTTATTCACCACTGCATAATTCAGTTCCACCCACAACCTGTGGGCAGGGGGTGATGACCAGGACGTCTGTCACCTTCTCTTATGTAGGGATTCTGGAGCTTCACTACTTATAGACACACTCAACTTGGCTGTGTGCAATACTCATTGGGTTTAACTGAAGGTGGAAATATTTGATTGGTGAATTGCACAAGTTGTGTGATGGGCCAGCGCTTGTGAGGTGATGCTGGAATAAAGATAATTAGAGCACTGGCATTTTAAAAGAATCAAGATATGAAGTGTTGGTTTAACTTGCATTTTGAAAAATTGAGCTTCTATTCAATTTAGAATGTCTAGCACTTCCAGAAAGGGTTTTTTGCATCCCAAGAAAATGATCTCAAACCTGGGTAAGAGCTTGTTTAAGCGAGACTAAATTTTATTTTTATGAAGATAAGCTGCAAATTCATTCTACAGACAAATAGAGAAGTCACCTTGGAGCACCCTGAAAAGAGGTGACATAGACAAATGTAAATTGAATAGGACTCACCATCCTTAGAGAAAGGTGTCACACTTTTGTGGATTTTCTGTTTTCTCTGGTATGTTGAGAGAAGAATACGTTTTATAAAAAGCAAGAGTCTTTAGTCTCTCACCCTTATCATAATGGATAAAAGTTAAAGAAGACTCTTAAGGTGACCTGGGGTGGCCCTAAACAAGAGGTCATCTGGCAGGAGGAGACAAAAGAGTCACAGAGGAACTTGCCAGAAGGAAAGGGTCTCTGGGTCGGCAACCCCAGTCCAAACTGATAGGGCTAAGAGTTGTTGAGAAAGGGCTGGTTCTAGAAGAATATGCAACCAAGCTTGGAAGCCCCTCTTGACTTGGCTCCCCGGGAGTGGTGGTATGTTTTGAGAAACAATGAATGAGCATGAGATTGTGAAATGAGAGGGCTCTCACCTGGTGGTCCCAAAATAGGGGCTGCAGATTGTGAAATGAGAGGGGTCTCACCTGGTGGTCTGGAAATGGGGGCTGCAGTCTGTGCAGGGTCCCGAGTTGCTGATGGAATCTCATCCGCCTTAGGCTGACGTGCATTGGACTACGGAGGACCAGGGTGTGGCAGCAAATGGAGCAAAAATGCCATAGGAAAAATAAAGCTTTTCAATTCTCTGTCTTTTGGCATTGGAGCTGGATTGAACTCTCAGCAACAAGTTAGTTCTTGAGGATTCTGGGCCTTCTAGAGAGAGGCTGATGAATGACTAGCTCACAAGCCAAGTACAGCTTGCTTTTATAAATTGCTGACGTGCATTGGACTACGGAGGACCAGGGTGTGGCAGCAAATGGAGCAAAAATGCCATAGGAAAAATAAAGCTTTTCAATTTTCTGTCTTTTGGCATTGGAGCTGGATTGAACTCTCAGCAACAAGTTAGTTCTTGAGGATTCTGGGCCCTCTAGAGAGAGGCTGATGAATGACTAGCTCACAAGCCAAGTACAGCTTGCTTTTATAAATTGTGTTTTTGGAACACAACCATGCCCATTTCTTTCTGTATTGCCTATGGCTGCTTTGACATTACCCCGGCAGAGGTGAGTTGCTGTGACACAGATTATGTGGCTTGCACAACCTAAAATATGTACACACTCAGGCCCTTTACAGAGAAGTTCACTAATCCCTGATACTCGACAACTTCCACAACTTCCCTCAGTCCATCTATCCTAATTCTCACTAATTCTGAATTTTAGTCTCTGAGTTTACTCTGAATCCATGCGGTTGATCTTACTTTCCCCGGAATGGATCATGACCTTTTCTGCATATATCATTTCTCACGTATCTCTCTCATGGCTGAGTTCTTAAACACCATCCTACCCCACCACAATATAGTGCTTGACTCTATAATGTCACATTCTATGAACATGAATTCATTGAGCACAGTGAGTTTCTGACATGACTTCAGACACACAGGAATAACATGAACACAAAATAAAGAGTGTCTATAATTTATTTTTATAAAAGAGTTGACAGAAATTAAAAATATTCCCTAGTATGCCATAAAATATAGGAGAGTAATATTTTCTATATGCTATTTAAATTTCAAACATCCATTTGCCTTTGCAAATATTATTCAGAGAAAATTTTAATCCTTAAAATGTCATAAAGATGGCAAAAGCAGCATTATACAAGTATCTTTAATTTGCTCAATCTGTGCTGACTTCTTTGAAAGTTATTTAAAATGACATGTCAATCAGAGTAAATAACCAGTATTTCAGGAAAAGCAGATGGAATCTTGGTCTTAAATTCATTTGAACATTGAAACCAACTGTTGTATTGATTAGAAAGTAACATGACGAGATTTAATTGTAAGAGTGCTGTTTTCCATTGTTGACCAGTTATTCATTGCCAGCATAACACAACATAATTTCAAAAGCATGCATAGTGAATATACACACATGCACAGATATACACATACACATTCACGTACATGCATATATAAGAGAGAGAGAGCTACCTTCTGTTACATATCTGTCTATGTATACTCAACCAGATTTGGGCTAAAATAAAAATTTAATAATCCAACAGGTATCTATTGAGGGACTATTCTATACGTGGCTACTGCACCAGGCATTAGTTTCAGAAATAAATGAGTGCAGCTTCTGTTCTCAAGTTCACACTATACTAGTGAAAATTATACATATTCAAATACTTAAATAACAGATCGCTAGCCGTCAGAACTTTGTCTCATATGTCACTTAAAATATTGAAAAATGCTTTTCTATGACCATTTTACAGTAGTACTATACATTTTTAAATATGCTTAAATAACTATGAACAGCGGAGAGGCAGCTGTGCTCTGAGGCTGATTTTTGGAGCTGACGGTTGCCTAGCCTGAGCTCAGTAACTAACAACAGAAGAGACTTAGCATAACATATCCATGTATTGAGCAAATACCTCATAGGCTAATTCTGGAAAGAGAATGTAAACATTACTCTGGGAAAAACCTGGATAGCTCAGAGAATCCTCCAACCTTGATCCTGTACTACACGCGCCCATGGGTAACTGGAAGCGGGAAACAAAATCCTCCCTGAAGAAGATAATAGCGCACTAAGTTACAAACTTTATCTAAAGAAAATTTTTCAAATAAAATTGGCCAGCAAATAATTAAAAATTACAAGTCATATGATGAGATAAGTTTACATGAGCCAGAGTCAGCAGAAGCAATAGACAGAAACAGATCCAAAAGAACTCCAGGTATCGGACACAGGAATAAAATAAACACTTATTCTGTTCATGGAGATTATAGTCCAACTTAATTTTTTTTGAGAGATTTAAGTTTGCAAATTTGAAGAGGAGCTATCTAAAGGTAATATAACTGAAAAATTATATAGATAGGTTTACCAGCAGACTAGAACCTGTATAAAGATGGAAAAAGAAACATGATAAAAATAGCATGTAGGTCAAGCAGGGTTCAAATAGATCTAGAGTATTCGAAGGTCTTTGCACTTTATAGTAGGAGGAAAAAAGGAAAAAAAATAGAACAAATAAAAAGCATATAAGAAAATGGAAGATATAAACATATATAATATAAAATATGCTACTATGTATTACACAATTATATATCTAGAATTGCAGGACTTTAAGTTATTTAGTTAAAATGCAGGAATTAGCACATCAAATTTAAAAATTAATTATATTCTATTTACAGAAGATTTTGAAAATTTGAAAGTGTAAAGTAGGGAAATAGTAAACATTATAAAAACTTAGCCAGAAGAAACTGATGTAGCTCTGTTCATTTACAATAGTTTTAAAAAGTTATTCAGTTCTTAGGAATTAATCTGAAGTTTTGAAGATCTCTATGGTAAAAGCTAAAACATTTTAATGAGATAAAATAAAACAACGTTTATGGAGTAGAACACTCAATAATACCAAATTGTTAATTCTTCTGAACTCACCTATAAATTCAAGGCAGTCCCAGTAAAAAGTCCAAAACTTCCTTTGAACACCTTGACAACCCATTTCTAGAATTTATATGAAAATAAGAAAGCCAAGAATTTTGCCTGTATTGAAAAATGATTTGTTAATTAGACATTTTAGTCATTTATTTCCTCAATTTCTTAGAAGTATATAAAAAAGACATTACCAAGACATGGCAAATGACTCTAAACCTTATTCATTCACTTAGAAGTACTTTGTTTATCAAGTAAAGTTTATGTGGTATAGGAGTAAAAACAACTCTATAAAACTAGAAATTATTTATATTTGGAGTTTGCCCATTAACTACAAGCAAAAACTTACATATTTATGCCAAATCTGTTTCTAACGCCACTCAAAGTATCTTAAAACAGTGGCAAATGAACAAAGAAATAGTCATGAGAATTATTACACATAAGTTGATTGATAATTTTGTATGGTTAAAAGTTATTACATTTATAATTATGAATTTGGCCAGAATATGTCCACCTGAGAATAAATTGATCTTAATTAATTAAAGCCAAACTTTGTTCAAAATTCAACAAATTGAATACTAGGTTGCATTTTGGGATCTGATACACCACAACAAGAATCAGGTAGCCTAAAATTACATCTGTCTTTTGTAAAGTAAGAGAAATTGGTTGTCAATGC